>NC_054405.1:21689543-21991788 GCF_017976425.1 Toxotes jaculatrix | reverse complement strand
GCTTTCCTTCAACAGGTCCTTGGGCACAAAAGGACACAATGGTGGCAACAACAAACATCCAAAGGTCAAACATCATAAAAGATCCTACCTATAAGAGGAGTTCTGACAGCAGAAGCAGGCAGTTCATCTGTCAGGTTGACTCTGAAGACAGTGTAGCCCAGCAGTATGCTGATCTTAAAGACGATGCGTATGCCGCTGTTCAGAGGCAGATAAAAGCTGATCACGTCCACCAACATGAGGAAGATACTGGGGATAAGGAGACCCACCACATACAGCAGGGGGCGCCGGCGGATCAAAACCTGAAGGAGAGAGAAGGAACGAATCTGATGAGCACCACGAAGACACTAATTGTGTGAGTGTCTCTAGTTTTGCTTTTTGTCCTGATTTTGACATAACTAGCTCTGAGATTTTCCTCATTATAAAACAGACAATTTCCTTGAAAGACACTTTGACATGTCACATTAGCAAAAGCAAGTGTTATTAATAGAGTCAATGAAGGCTGAATTCCACCTAGCTGCCTCAGTGACAGGCTCCTGTTTGTTGCTGTGCAGGTTCATTGTCACGTTGTCATGGCTTACTGGGTCAAATGATTAGAATGGAGCTGTTGTTACTCTGTGCTTTGCTTTTTTTTTTTTTTTTTTTTTGACCCTGACCAGTCATAATGTCTGCTGTTAAAAAGACCTATAGAGGTCAATGGAGTTCAGTTTGTTTTCTGACTTTCAAACTGTAACGTCCACAATGTCCCCAGGTCTGAATTTGCATAATTACAAATGTCATTTTGATTTTAAATTTGGGTTTAAGAAACTAAAGTTCTGGTTTCACTTCGCCAGTCTACTAAGTCAGCCATGTGGCCATACAAATTAAGAACAGTATTTGCACTGGGAAGGCTGCATGGTATTTGTTGCATCATGCAGATAATATATATGGGTAGATGTGTTTATTAGTTTCCTCGTAAATGTGTGAACCATAAAACTGTCACTTCCAGCTGTATAATTATGATGTAGCTGTTACCTCATAATATTCATACAGATCTTTCTCCAGTTTTTTTAAAATTAACCTTTTCTTAGAACATTTATATAATATGATGTACCTACCCTTAGAAACAGAGCAGCAGAGTAACTGTATTGTACTGAGCCATGAAATGCACCATTACCAAAAAGCCTTCGTGCTTTGAGCTGAATAAATAGCAACCCTCCCTGCTCCTGCTCTCCACCTGCAGTGGGCTATGGGGCCATTTTCCTCACCACTAACAAGAAGTCCATTGATCAGGCAGCCACTGAGACAGTCTCATTATGGTTGCTCGCCCTCCCCTGTCTATCAGCCTCTCTCTCTCTCTCTGTGTCTCTTTACTTGCCAGAAACGGCCTCAGCCTCATCATTTGGTATTAGCTCAGTAGCCCGATCCATGAAGGTCGTGGCCAATTGCTTTATATTTTACAATTCTACCACACTGCGTGGCGGTTGGGGGGGGCTCTAACCCATAGAGGGCTACAGTTTAAAGCTCAACATCGACGAGCAATCACACCCATCACTTGCTCACTAGGAATGGCTTGTTGGAGAGATCTCACACCACCACAATATTACATGATACATAACTGAGACAATAAGTCACATACATTGAACTGGATATGTGCGTAGTCAGTGTTGTCTTGGTGGATTTGCCAGTAGCGTGAAGGAATAGACAGCAGTTCCCATTCTCCGTCATTCATGAACTCCCTCTTATCATTAGCAATGGCCTCCGCACTCCTCCACAGAGCCAGGTCTATTTCCTTCACTGCAGAGGGAAAGATATTGAAGGACAGAAAGAGATGGAAGGTGAAGGAAAACAATAAAGGAAGGCAGTAAATGCATTCATTACTTTTGCTTCTCAGTCAGTTTTCCTTACATTGTCCACAGACATGACTGCTTATGGCTTGAACACTTCCTATGCCTCCCTTACTTGGCTGTTGCTTCTGTCCCCTTGAATTCAGCAGCATCACTTCTGGTCTCAATCTTGAACCAACTTTATAAAAACTCACCAAACTCCACGGGATGATGAAAACGATTGAAAGCCCTGAGAAAATCTAAATGACCTTGAGTTCTCATGTGAAGCTCCCACGAGTTTTCGGAGATTCTAAGATTAGGTTGTTTACACCCTGATCATGTTCTCATTTAGCATGAAGTTACTGGAGGCTAAATGAGAATCACAAATGATCAAATTGCTGAATAACACATCCCACCAGTTAAATCAAAAAAGCTTATCTTTGCATTGCAGGTGTGAAAACTTTATTCTGTAAATGCAAAGGTGGGTAACCTGATTTTACTTTCCACCATTACTGGCAGGAAACGGACCTGAGTGGAGCCAGCTGCGGAAGGTGAGGCTGCAGTTCTGCTTGTCAAATGGAAAAGCGTACATCTCCAGGCTGCAGGCCAGGACCACCTGCATGGGCCTGTAGTTCTTCACCGTGCCAGAGGAGTTGACATAAACAAAGGGGATTGGTGGGGACTTCCCACCATCCACACTGGGAACACACATGAAGCAGATGGGGAGGTAAGATGAGACACGGAAAACGGGGCAGAATATGAGACCGGTCAGGCTCACCTTTATGTCCAGTAGACTTCCTTACATAACTGAAGAGGCCATTTGGGGCTCTAAGGCTGCTCACATGTTTCATCACGGGTGGTTTTCAGTGCAATTCACATTTGATCAAACAAATGCTGTGCTGCCTTTGTGTACTTTTGGCTAATTTTGTGTACATATTTTATTAAATCTGATATTTAAAAACTAACAGGAGAGTGTGTTGAACTACAGGTTTCGCTTCAGTAATTTCTTACAATTCACTGACGATAACATCAGGTATCCAGATAGCATCAGATGACAGTGAGATCTCGTTGATGCCATCAAACTCCTCTGGGTCCCAAACCAGGAACTCATCAGTCCAGATCTGAGAACAGCAGATGAGGTGTTCAGAAAAATGTCACAATGTTTGTCTATTAATGGAAAAGTAATTGTTTATTTTTATACACTTAAAAAACAAACAAACAATGAAACTCAACTGCCTGTGTTGTTGATAACGTGATGTATTCAATATGACATAATTGACATATGCTGTGAAGTGAGACTTGCTGCATATTTTAAAGAAACTTTTGAATTAATAGCCACTGTTTTGCGTGTTTAAAAGCTGACAGTGTAAATTATATGAGACAGCCACGCAGCAGAACTCATTAGCTGAGGAGGCAGATAATTGGAGTCATTTTAATTATAAAGATATGGATTTTATTGAGGGGATAAATGGTTGTTTTCCTTTAGATTTACAGCTATTAACAAAAAGGGAAACACTGAGGGAAATGAGAGGCCACATACCTGTCTGTACCAAATACTTATAGTAATGCTCTGTGTCTTTCCATCCTGGGAAAAAGAGAATGTATTAATGACAGTTTTTTAATAACACTATTTTTTATTGTATATTGAGGCTACTGAATGGAGCAGTTTGAGATGAACTGAGTCAACCTTATTCCCTTTACAATCAAGGCTGTGCAGTGCAAGAAGACAAACGGGACAACTTTCAACAGAGCACTAACAAAACCATTATATAAGCAAAGACAGTCAGAATTCACTGAGACTGAGACACTTGAGACTGAAAAATTAGTTTTACTCCACATATTGATTAGAAGTTATCAGATCTTCCTCACCAGTGGAGGGAAAAAAAGTTTAGTAGCAGCATGAACATAGCAGCCATCCTTCAAAGTTTACATACCACATCAAGGACAGATTGCAGTATGAGGTCTATGGAGACAGTGGTAGAACTGGTCCAGTTGTGAACAGGTCGAACTCCGCAGTCGTATTTCCTCAGGAGAGTTCTGGTCAGCTGGTTCAGAGCTGACCTCTTTGGCTTCTCTGGCACACATTCAGACAGATGAGCTAAAAGGCAGAGCTAAATTACCGACCAGGCAAAGTGAGCAACTCACCTGGGGTCCTATAGACTATTGAGGCCAATAAGTTTGTGGTAATTTGATTAATTGCAATTAGTCTGATTGCACTGTGTGTACCACTAAAGCACAAAACTGAAGTGATCAGGGCTTTAGGAAACGTCTATATTTCTATGTAATGTTGAGGCCAGGCAGGTCAGGGAACCCCATGTTTTTATTGTTTCCGTTGTTATTATACTAACATGGTACATATTTAAAAAAATATAATAATAAAATAAATAAATAAAATTAAAAGTTGTTTGATGCACAGGTGATCAGGGGTTCGCAGTATTATAATACTAGAGCAGTGTTTGGATTCTGAGGCTCTAGGAAAATTTATAATGGAGTTGTAATGTCAACTGTGCCATGTGCACTATACCCAGTGGGTACTTAAAGGCAACACAGTTCACTCATGATGTTTAGACAGTCTGAGAATAACTGGGTGGGGGGGGCACTGGGGAGTAGCAGGAAAAAGAAAATTATATTTTAATTTCAGACTGTAAGGATTGTGTAAGGCTAAACAAATTACATGGATTTATTTATAGCTTTCAGCTTTCATAACATTATGATTCTACAGCTTCTTATACAATGATATGAATGTATTTGCTTTATAATGGTGGCAAAATAACCTTATCTTACTTTTTCTTTGCCAATGCATCAATTACTCCATGTGCATTTTGTTTGATAATGTTTAATTGTCATGTGAAAACAGATCTTCACACTACTGATACTATATCACTGACCTAATGTAAGTCAGATCAACCGGAAAGCAGTGAGTAAGACACTATGAAGAGAAAACACTCGTGGAAAATTTCCCAGAGTAGAAATCTTTGGAACAATACCCAGGTGATCTCTAACTTACAAATAAATACTTCATACTATAACAGAAATGCAAATTTATGCCCATTTTTTTGAGCCAAAAAGAGCATCTTACCTGAGAGCAACAGCATTAGCCAAATGGGAGACATCAAGCTTAAAAAATCAATCTTCCAGATTACAGGTGTTATCCAGGTGTCACATCCAAATGTCTGCTGTGTTTACACAAAAAATATCCTCAGTTTCATCAAACGGGTTCATCAGTAGCAGTACTGAGTGTAGGGAAATAACAATGAACAGGGTAGCTCAGAGATTTTGGATGCACCGTTATTGATTTTCCGCTGCCCGAGTAATGTGATACATGTAACAATGAAACACGCTGGAGAGGAAACTCCCTAAAGGGTTTTTTTTTAGTGCCACTTTATTGCTTCATTACAGAGAATCATGAACATTCAGGTATCCGTTATTGTAAAGGTGTTTTTAACCCAGCTGAAAACACCAAAGCGAAGCGTGTTGTTACGATTAAATTCACTTTTCATTGTTGAACTTTATATAAACTGACATGTTGAATATCCATCTGATGGAGCGCTGCAGGCATATAAAAGCATCTTGTGTGTTAGGTTTGAATATTTTTCTCAGTATCGTGAAGTAAAATAAAGTTTTTAAATGAAGTTTTAAATTTCCGTGTTGAGGAAACATTTTGGGGAGAAATTAAGAAGGTTGAAATATTTAAACTATTAAACTTTCGCCTTTCTACTTCAGTTAGAACATTTCTTTTTCAATCAACAACTGCAACCATCAGCGAATTATTGAATTCTGTTGTTGGGTTTTTGTTTAAATATCTATTTTCAGTGTTTGTTGCAGGTAAGTGCAAGAAAAATAAAAACTGAAGTAGCAGTTATAATGGAAAAACTGAACAAAATTTCTCTAACTTGAAAAATCACAAATCTCAATCACAATTTTTAAAAATTATTTCTGAATCAGGAAAAAATGAAATCACCTCACAGTACAGAGACGTACCGTAAAGTCATTCGGCCTGACACAGTTTAACTCTGTCTCAGACACTGGAAGTGTTGGATTACACGGAGAGGCGTCCTCCCATTCACGCCGCGAGAGCGCGCGCGTTCTAATGTCAGAGTTCGTTCCGGTGCGCGCGCGTGTGTCTTGACAGGTGAGCGCGCGCAGCTGGCTGGTCGCTCTGGCGCTTGACAGATGGAGTTGGTGTGACTCGGAATCAGGGCTGAAAGAATCCGGGGGAAAAAAACGGGAAGAAGTTCAGGTTTTAATCTGCAATGAGAGCTGAACAGACTGAAAATGGAGAAAACTCAACAAACTCGGTGAGCGCAAGGGACGATGGAGCCGTTATTAACATAACAAGTGACATGTTTGCATCGGAATGTCTGAAGAACTAACGTTAACACTAACCCCGCCGCTGCGTGTGGACAGAATCCTCAAGCCCAGATCTGCCTTGAAAATCTGGCAATTTAAAGTTACCTTTAATATCGTTTTAGGTAAACAGGGTAGAAAAAAAAAACGTAAAACATTTTCATAATCTGAAGAAAACACTTTTTAATTCGGCAGACATAAAATACACCAAGCTGCTCTTATTCCAATAAAATTCAAACACAATCTTTCCCTGCTGTGGCTGATTATCATTGAATTCTACTTAAAGGCATGAATTTGTTTACCTTCTTATCTAAACTGCAAATGTGCTTACTAAATGACTGGTATCCAGCATTTGATTTTAAAAAGAAGTAACTAAAGCAGTTAATATGATAAGGAATTTTAAGTCTGATGACATAGGACTAGAACTTATTAGTACTGTAGTCAATTATTCTACAGTTACAGGCTGTAAAAGTTTTTATTTCTGTCTAGATGTTATTCTAGAGTGAAACATTCACACTTAAACGGGTATTTGGCTCTGCACCCATGCGACCAGGCTATTGCTTTATCAGTAGGCCTTTCTAATTAACTTATTCCAGCCATCCATACAGTATGTGAAGCCAATCCTCTAAGGATGTGATGTGCAACGGGTAAGGTTTTACATACAGTAGAAATTCTGTGGTGCCAGAAAAATCATTATGTTTGTTTGCATCTGTTTTCTGTTTGGTATTGACATAGGAGGGGTGTGTGTGTGTATGAGTGAGCGAGACAGAGAAAGAGAGTGAGAGACACCGAGTGCCTTTGTCACTCAGGTCTGGTGGCATGGTGAGTGGAATGATAAACAGAAGCCTGTGCTATCCATGTCAGTAGCCCAAAATAGAGGCTCACCGAGAGGGTCTCAGATAGCCCCTGGACTCCATATAAGTCTGGTCAGCCTGCTCTTTGGTTTCCTGTGTGTGTACGTGTGTATCAGAAAGATACCCTGACATGTCCACCTGCTGTTGGGGTGGCAGGCTTTATATAGCGCCTTTCACTCAATAGACTTGTGTTATTTCTTGCTTGTGTCTGCGAGGTCAAAACATATGATGGCCTGTGAGAGTGTGTTTGGTGTGGTGGCACACAGCTGATTGCACACAGCTTTAATACATTTATATTAGTTTTTTTTAGTTTAGTTTAAAGCAAACAGTAGTCTGAAATTATTTATTCAGCATGTCACCCCCGGCAAAGACTCATCAAATCAAGATGACTTTTGTTAATTGTGTTAAAGAAATAGTTAAATGTTTAGGAAAGTACACTTATTCACATTTTTACAAAGAGTGATTGAGAGTAAAATGATTGATGCCTCACATCAGTACAGTAAATATGAAGCTGCCACCAGCTAAATTACCTTGGCACAAAGACAGTAGGACACAGATCCTGACACTGTCCAACAGCAACACAATCCACCTAACGGCACCTCTCAGACTCACTAATGAGCACTTTTTATCTCGTTTGTTTAATTTGTGCAAAAAGTGAAGTGTAAAAACGACAATTTGCAATTTAATAGTGGGGTTATGTGTTGCGCTATTTACGTGAACCTGAACCTAATGCCCTGCAGCCTTTCTGGTTGCTTGGCAACTGGTCCTCATATGTGCTGTACAGACGTAGAGACTGGTGTCAATCCTCTCAACTAACCCTTGGTGAAAAGCGAATAAGTGATTTTCCTAAATTGTCAAAGTATTGCTTTAATGGTGCTTATTTAAGCCACTTAAATTTTCGCTCAGTTTTTTCAAACCGCATTGTCCTGACCTGACGAACATGTAGACCTCAGCAGGCTGGCATGTGGCCGTTTGTCCTTCAGCTCAATATATACCCCACCATGTTGTGCCAGCGAGTGTATGTCACAAGTTATAATTGAGGCCCGCTTTTATCTTCAGACCTCAGTTTGTGTTCACCAACAGTACATGAGATCTGGTGGAAAAAGTGGGATGTTTGCTGGTTACCCCAAGGGCTAAACATGGGTTACATAGGCTAGTTTGAAATTTTAAAATAATAAAAGGAGAAGCAGTAGAAGAAAATGGGTAAAATTTTAACTTGTGGCCAAGTTTTATACATATGTTGAGCCTACAAATACCAGTCGTCTTGAGTGGTGCATGAAAGATCTCAAGCTTATTTTCCCTGTGTCCAATCCTTTCCCTCAGCAGAGCGAAATGCTGATCAACCAGCTGAGGGAGATCACTGGCATCCAGGACCCACAGATTCTCTACAGAGCCTTGAATGTAAGAATGAAGAAATCATCACCAGCTTTTACTATGCATGAAGACAACTGATGGTATCTTCACTGTTTGTAAAATAAGCTAAATAATAAGACTGGCAAAGTTTATGTTTTACGCTCAAGAGTCTTGTTTAATGAGATGTAAAAAGTGCCCAGAGGATAGTGTCTGAGAAAAGGTCTTTGGTAACCTACAGTATACATGTATCTATAGGGTTTATGATGTTATGAGCATTGAATCCTTTATTCTTTCATAGCAATTTATTCTGCAGAGAAAACAAATGTGTGTTCAAAATGTCACAGCAGTCCATTGATAGAGCCACACTAGAAGCTGTTCGTAAAGTGCAATTAATGTCAAAGTAACTTTCTTTAATTACATTCAATGTAACCCTAAGGCGCCACATTTCCACCCCAGCACACTGCTTATGTTTTCAAACAGGGCTGCAGTCGGAAAAAAAAATCCTAAAAAATTAGTGATAAGTGATAATTGACAAAGTGCAGTAAACAGACTGGCTCATTGACATAATCCAGCCTGCGGTACCTTAGGCAGACAGAGAGACAGCAGGAGCTCACAGGTTCGGGAGGGGTGCATGCTGGTGGACTTTGTATTATGCTTAAATACTCACTATTTGCTATATATTTGTTTCATATTTGTTTGTTTTGTTCCTGTGCTATATTGTAGTGCTAAATCTTACACAGGCACTTATAACATCCTGAATATCTGCTCATATCATTTCCTTGTCTCCCCTCTTTAAGGCCAGTCAGGGTGACATTGGACATGCTGTTGGACTGCTAACAACACAGCCTGCAGAGGTTCAGGATCCTGGAGAACCACAGGAGTCAGGGACCTCTGGAGAAGCCTGGGAGGGCCAAAAAGGTACAGCTGGGGACAAAATAGGCAGGCACAAGGTTTCAGATGCTGATAGACCCTCTGACAAAGATTGCTTTGTTTTAAGTAAACTGAGGCTTTTATTCTTTAAAACAGTGGCCTTTGACTTTCAGTTAAAGATGTCTGTTAGGAAAAAAGTCCTGTGTTATTTCTGTTCAAATGAACCTTTGGATCTCAGTTATATGTTGTCACTGTTATCGTTTCTTCAGGGATTCGTAAAGATGAACTTCAGGCCGCCATAGAACTCAGCCTGCAGGAGTCCCACAATGCCCAGGAGGAGGAGAGGGAATTTCATAGGTACAGGAAAATCAGCTTTTTATACAATTATATACTTATACTATTAATATACAGTATAATTGCCATACTAAAGTTAGCACATCAGATATTTGCCCTTGTCTTGAGATATAGTTTGTGTTTTCCTGGGAGACTTCAGAGAGATTTAAGTAAGTCAACTAAGTCAACCTGTGCTGAATAGAGTTGTCAACTGAATAGAGTCGTCAAATCAGTGCTTTGAAATGGGTAATATGATGTTCCACAGAGCTCTGGAGGCCAGTGCGGAGGAGAATGCAGCAAGAATGAAGAGGAAAAGATGTGAAGCCCAGAGTGAGATGTGCAGCCCTGCAGACTGGATCCGTCAGGACGACTGGCCTGTGGGCATTCGCAATGTGGGAAACACCTGCTGGTTCAGTGCCGTCATACAGGTGAGAATGAGCAGGGCCAGGTGAGAATCAGTGACTGGTTACCTCAAAGTGACCAGGACCTGGACAGGGAACAAATTTAACTTCAACATTCCAAGCTGGGCGTTGTTTGTCAACTGAGGTTGGTCAGATTCTACCCACAGTGCCTTTTTTTCATTCATAAAAACACATAATAAACAACTCCAGTATCTAAAACAAACACGTTTCAGTTACATTGCTATCAAACATACTATATACTGTACTCCCCACTACATTCTATTAATAAATTCACTCAACTGTCACAATTGTTATTTTTAATTTGACTGATAAGTGCAAACAACACAATCAAATGTTACTAAAGTCTGCTTCTGTTTATGTTAATATACAAAATTAAAAAGAAGCAAAAATATGAGAGAAGCAAATGGATTAATTATGATAACACTGCTGTATAATGAAATAAAGAGGTAGAAAAACATATTAAATGCAACATATTGCACTTAATTAATTTCAGGGATGTCCTGTTTTTTTGTTGTTTCATAAATAACTATCCATGGACAAGGAACCTTATAAAATTATTTTTAAAGCTTGGTTTACACTGTGTATTTAGAAAGAAAATGTGGTGAAGTATGTGCAGCTCTGAACGCATGGCACCTGAACAAAGGTATTCAAAAGTGTAAAACGCAAAATGCATAATGTAGCTACATGGTGCACACCTAGCAAACAGCCTGTTAAGTCCACTAAGTTCCTTCTAAGTGTCCACCTGTTGTAACAGATTTAAATAGCTCTCTCACTTGGCTCAACAAACGTTTATAGACTTGCTTACCTTCCAAGATTTCTAACTTTAGTCTCTCAAATTCAGGTAGCAACTGTGTATTTGGCTTTCACCAATGTCTATAACCTAGTTCAGATTTTTTTTTCCCACTATAAAATTGGGGCACGCATGATTAATATATTTTGTGATCTTCTGGGTTTTTTTGGGGTTTTTTTTTTTTTTGTGACCTGGTTCAAAATGATATCCCCTATGAGTTCAGTACCAGCCGTGTTTTTAAAGTGCCAGCAGAAACACGGTGACTACAAAGAGATCTCACTTAAATCACACCATTTCGTCAACTCTGCACCATTCTAATAGAGTTAAACATCAGGAGCAAAACAAAAATGCGTGGGCATCTTCCTGCTAAATGAGAGCATACAGTGTTTCTCTGAGCTGCTAATTCTATTACAAGTCCATTCCAGACTGGATTTAGTCAGGCCTATCAGGTGGCTCGGCAGAAACTGGAGCCCTCATTGAGATGCACAGGCTGTGTGGATGATTAAATAGCGAGCGATGTGATGATGGAGCGAGTGGTGGACTTCCTAGTCGGAGCCTGAAACGGACAGCAGAGAGACAGTGATTATTTATCTCTGTTGGACCCAGATATGCTTCTACATTGATTTAGAAGTCAAACCCCCAAAGGACAGAGGTTGTTATCTGGAAATAGAAATGAGAAAATGAGGCAGTGTTGTTTGAATACAGATGGTGTTCAAATGATACCCTTCTGTTTTGTTATTTGCTGGTGTTGTTGCTGTTTGTCACAATTGAAATCATTGTTGTAGATTCAACAGAGCCCAATTCATGATAAAGCAGTCTCCCTTAAAAAAAAGTAATTATCCTATCAGATTGAGGCTGAGTGACCACATGATTCAATTGTCAGCTCATTATCCCTCTATTATCCTTTGTGGTATAAATTACAGTAAAGCTGAGATAAGCCGTAATTGAATTTCCCACTCAAAGGGAAATATATATCAAGATATTCATAAGTGCTCAGAAGCTCCACTCACCACCACACATGACACATAAGACTAAATGACAGGTATTAATGCGTTTAGTTTATCATGAAAGGCACAGGTATCGGATAACAAAGTGGCTTAGGGCAGGGTGTGTTTGGATATTATGTGTAAAATAAAATACAAATATTTTAGGAATACTGGCCATAATACTGGCCGAGTAAAGCTGTGTCCTTTGAAAGATTGGAGCAGAAGAAGTTGAAGAAATTATTGCTAAAAAGGGAGGTTGGACGTCTTCCAGTGTCTAATGCCAACAAGCTAAATACAGTATAATTGACAGGGAGCATATTTTGCTTTTGTTCATGTTTATCTGACCGTGACTGGAAGGCTGGATTCATGCTCTGTGTTTTATTGTCTTGTTGCAGTCACTGTTCCATCTGCCTGTGTTCAGGAGGCTGGTTCTCAACTACCATCTGTCTGAGCGAGTCCTGGAGAAGTGTAAGAGCCATTCAGTGAGTAAACCGCTGTGACCAGGATTTCTCTAACCAACAGTGAACCTCACTGATTGCACTCAAGCTGTTGAGATTTGCTGCTGATATAAACATAGCCACTGTGTGATGATTGCAGCGGGGGTGAAGTCTGACTCTGAGTCTGCCTTAACAGGATAAGAGGAACATAGCTTTCATGCAGGAGCTGCGCTGTCTGTTCGCCCTCATGGTGGGCTCCACTCGCAGGTTTGTCGATCCTTCTGCAGCCGTGGAGTTACTGCGAGACGCCTTCAGGACCAATGAGGCCCAACAGGTACAACACACATTAAGTTTTTGCCTTTTACCAAAACATGCTAACTCAAGGTCCACTAATACGAACCTCCCACCTGCTAAGGCGGGCTTGATTCTCTCTCAGAGGCACCAACTGAAGCGTTGCTTAGAGTTTTTTATCAATGTGTTTTTTCAATGTAATAAGTAACCACAATTAAGTTATTTCTGTTTCTGTTTAGTTTTGCTTTGATAGTCCCCACTTTCTCTCTTTGGTGCTTTCTTTCTAACAGGGCAGTGAGACTATAGCATAGTGTCTTAACTCCTTTTGATGAGCTATCACTGCTGTGGCTCAGGGTTTAAGACACTGTCCTCTGTTTGAGTCCAGCTGGGGACTCTCTCTCTCTCTCTCTTTAACTTCCTGTCATCTCTCTGATGGTACTTTTTAATAAAGGCACTGGTGTGTGCAGTGTGTAGTGTGTGTTTGCCCTCGCTTGCTTCTTACAGAGCTTTCAACTTTATGTCACAGCCTTTCTCAGAAAATGGAGTTTACTCAGTTGTCATGTGTCCTTACTGTGGAACTGCGGCTGTGTGATAACAAGTGATTGTGCACCTGTCTGGTCTCCATGACAACTGAGCAAACTCCATCTATTGAGGAGGACCATCAGTGGAAGTTGAAAGCATTGCAAAAATGTATCTTTAGTATAGACTTTTTTGTCCAAAGTCAATATTTAACATTCACATCCAGTATTTATCTTGTGCTGTGAGGACCTTCATGTCACTATGTTTCCTTGACGCGAATTCTATCTTTCACTACTTCAGCTTCCATGCTTATCTTAACTTTGACCAGTTATCTGACCCAGAACAAAGACATACTGTAGAGTACACTTGTTGAGACGGCACACGAAATTGTTCAAGTGTCGCTGTAGTTCTTAGGCTGACCTTCATTGGTTCTATGGACATTACAGAGAAGAGAAAGAGCACAGTGCAGAAAGAAAAATGAAGAACTTACATACTTAAAGAACTTTTTTCTTATATCTTCATTTCAGGATGTCAGTGAGTTTTCCCACAAACTGCTTGACTGGCTAGAGGATGCATTTCAGCTGGCTGCCAGTGGAAAGTAAGTTATATGTTGATGTCTTCCACATATATGATTAATGACTATTCCTCTGCATCGGATCTATGTTTGCTAAATTACACTAACTAACTTTTACTTTTAGTAACGCAGAAGACAAACAACAGAACCCCATGGTCCAGCTTTTCTATGGCACCTTTGTGACAGAAAGAAGACATGAAGGTATGGTTTTGTAACCGTTTCATATTCAGGGTGAATTCTGTTCTCAATCACTCACGTTTATGCGATTCTATTCAGGTAAGACGTTATGTAACACTGAGCAGTTCGGCCAGTACCCCCTTCAAGTCAATGGCTTCAACAACCTGGATGAATGCCTAGAAGGCGCTATGGTCGAGAAGGAGATTGAGTCACTGCATTCGGATCACAGCATTACATCTGGCCGCGAGGTGAACATCTTTGTCAGCTGACTAACTGTAGTGTTTCTGTTTCTACTTTTATGTTTTCATCCAGGGTTTTGTGCAATTTGATGTTCTGCTGACACGGTTTGTGTTTTCTCTCGGTTGCAGAGATGGTTCAAAAAGTTACCACCAGTCTTGACGTTTGAACTGTCTAGATTTGAATTCAACACCCAGCTCGGTCGTCCCGAGAAGATACACAAGAAACTGGAGTTCCCACAAATCATTTATATGGACAGGTGAGCTTTGTACAACTTGAATCATAGAGTATAAGTTCAGTTTCACTTGGTCCAACAAATATTTTTGCAGTAGACAAAGGGATAATGTTAAAGGACGTGCATTCTGCACCAGTTTTCAACAGGATTGTCTCACAAGCTTATGCCATAAGAACGCCATTAAATATGGAAGCGGAGAAAAATAAGGCTGTTTCAAACAAATTTTACTTTTTTGTATGCAGATATCTTCACAAGAACATAGAGCAGACCCATGAGAGGAGAGGAGAAGTGAAAAAACTCAAGGAGCAACTTGCAGTCCTTCAACAGAAATACGAGTGGTAGGTTACCCGTTAAAGCAGAGATCTGACTAAGAGAATCTTGGACTAATTGTCTCAACGCTTTTTTTTCACAGCTACAAAAACTATGGCTCAGGACCTACCAAGTATCCTCTGGCAGACATGCTGCAGTTTGTTTTGGAGTTTGCTACCACCAAGCCCACGAGTGTTTCCCCTGCTGAAGACCTGAGAGTAGCTGCAGCTTCACCGACTCCTGCGAGCCACCCTCTCAGTGAACCCAAAGACAACAGGTGGAGTTTGCAGAGGACCAGAAAACCGTACAAGGCTCTGGCCCCTGATCAAAGTCAAAAACAGAATAATTTATTTATTACGCAGACTTTTAGTGGCATAGCCTGAATTGTCAACAACAGAAATATATGCTATGTTATACATGACGTACATAATGTTCCTTTCCTTTACTGTGCCAGTGATACTCAGCTCCACATCTTACACCCACCTCTGTTATATTTTGTTTCTCTAATATTAAATCCTTATATCCGTATATAAAACTTAACTTATAAAATTATTCTCACAACATTCTTGCTGAACTAAACATAATGGACAGACTTTGAACCCGTTTTTGATGCTTGTCTTGCTGCCCTCAGTGAACCTGGAAACTCAGATTCATCCGAGGGCCTGGCTTCCAGTGTTTCAAGTTGCCAGCGGACCCCCATATACAAGCCCTTCACACAGTGCAGACACCCTGTCGACTGCTCACCACACCCAGCTCCACACAGCATCACTGAAGAAGAGCTCCACTTTGTTAAGACCTGCCTACAGCGCTGGAGGACCGAAGTAGAAAATGATATAAATGGTACGCTAATGCAAATACTCACACTATACACACTAACATTGCTTTTAGCACAGTTATATAGAGTCAGATTAACTAAGATTACCCTGTAAAAGCGTTTTTTTTCTCTTTTCACAGTTCTTATTATCTAAGAATAAACAAGCCTTGATGTGCCTTTGTTGGCTTACTATTATGGGCTCTATTTTTAGCTATGAAATGCTCCACTGTGTTCACTAGATAGCTGTTAATTTTTGTATTATGCTGAACAGATAATCTTCTGGGACTTTATTAGAGATTTTTTTTTTCACTGACCGAAACAGGGTTTATGAGAGCAGTGAAAGTGAACCATAGCACAAAACCACAACAATGAGCTGAAAGATGCTTAAATTTTGCATCAGATGATGCAGAATGTGAGCACCCTTGACGATGAAATTGATGTGAGCTCAGGTCTTGCCAAAGTCACATCCTATACTGCGCTTCTTCTCCCTCTTTGTTCCACCAAAATACCTGGAATAAAAATACCTGGTATATAAATATGAATTAAGAATCTCTAGAGCGCCTTAGGAAAATGCCACTTCACTGGTGCACCATGGCGCACCTGCACTAAAATAGAGCTCATTGTCTCTGTGTCTCTCAACTCACTGTGACTCCTGCCCATCACAGGCAAGACAAGAAAGTCACCCCACTCTCTCAAACTTTCCCATAACGGGGCAAATAATAGGTAAAAGAATAAAAACAGCAAAAGAAATTCATTTCCACTGAGCTGTAGGTGTACTATATTAATTCCTCTGTGGTTTTTTTTCTGGATTTTTGTTTGGTGTGTGTGTGTGTGTGTGTGTGTGTGTGTGTGTGTGTGTGTGTGTGTGTGTGTGTGTGTGTTTCAGAGTTAAAGGCCAGCATCGACAGGCTCACTCAGATGCTCGAGGGCATGTACTCAGACAACAGTCTCTGCCAGGTGAGACTTACATTCACCTAATTCGCTCTGACAAACAGCAATTCAATCACATTCTTTACATGTGCAGCTGCAGAAAGTGCGTTGGTTGAGATTAGATGAAACTTTATTGATCTCCACAGAGAAACAGAAAATAATGTAACGTATACATGGCAGCAGAATACAAACGAGAACAGATCAGATCAATGTAATACTGCAGTGAATTTAGAGCTGCACCATCAGCTCTCAGTATTTGGATATTTGTTTACAATATTGTAGGTTTTAGTATTTTATAAAGTGGGCTGTCAGTATTGTCTGCCACTCTGCTATTATTTAGGTACCATACAGACTCCATGCAGTGCTTGTCCATGAAGGCCAGGCATCAGCAGGCCATTACTGGGCCTACATCTATGACCACGCCAACCAGCGCTGGATGAAGTACAATGATGTTAGCATCACCGAATCATCATGGGAGGAGCTGGAGCGAGACTCGTTCGGGGGAATGACCAATGCCAGTGCCTACTGCCTGATGTATATTGACGACAGGCTTCCCCACCTTATTACAGGTACACCCACATGTGTATTTCAGTTACCAATACAAACAGACAATTCTATAAAAGGCAGAAATGAAAGGGGAGTTCACTCCAAAAGAAGTCAAGTCAGAAAATAAGTCTTTTAACTAACACTGCCTCACATGTACCCAGAAGACACAGATGATGAGACGGGCCAGGTGCTGCATGGCATGGACTCCCTGCCGCCCGTCCTCAGGCGCTACGTCCATGAAGACAACCGCTGGTTCCAGCAGGAGCTCAGTGAATGGGAGGAGCAGTTCTGCCAGGTGGCAACCCCACAGGGAGAGTCTACAACATCCGCGGAGCCTCCAAATCCTGGTACAGACAATATACAGCAAACACCTGTTGAGCCAGCACCCCAGTCAGGACCCTCCACTGAAGAGCTGGACCAGGGAGCTGCTTCAGAGCCACAAGCGGATCCAGAGGCAGAGGGGGATCCAGAGCCCGATACCAGAGAGAAAGCTGAAGGTCTGTAGTGGTGACTAGAGGAAGGAGAATGAGGAGCATAAACTGTAACTAAAACTGTATTTAGGGCCCCTGGTACGTGAGGAGTTGGCCATTATACATTATATATTCTGCTAGTAAAAATAACTCTTCGGTACAAACATACATGTTCATTCACATTCTTTCTCATATCTGTTTTTGGCTCCAGAAGAATCAGAGTTAACACCACCACCACCACCACCACCACAGAGTCCTGGCTGCCAGCCAGACGACAGCAGCAGTGCAGCCATCACCGACACCCCGGGGCCAAGCCAGAGCTCCACCTCAGCTGAGAAGGAGCTGCAGAGTCAGGTGGGCAAGTCTGTGACACCCCTCCCACCCATTCCCCCTCTGTTGAATATGGGTCAGAAATTCTAGGCCACAAAAATAAAGTGTGTACATCTGGGTCACGGATCCCATTTCACCACTTAGCATAGTGATGGAAATCTGGGCTTAATGTCAGGTCTGATGCAGAGCAATGTACAGACAGAGTACAGGTCAGGACTAATTACTGCCATCAACTGATTTGTTTTAATAGTCAGTAGCTTGTTCAGGGTCATATCAAATAATTTTTACTTAATCATCTTCAGTTTTTGAAACTCCGGTTGCAATCCATTACAATGAGACCACAAACCACAGCCTGAAAAAATGACCATGGATTAGAATCAGCTCCTCTGACACAATGTCAACAAAACTCATTAATGTAAGATTTAACGTAGGCTGTTCCATTAGATGGCATTAAATAAACCGAAAACTTAGTTAGTGATAACTGCAAACCACTGTATTACCACTTATGTCCTGCTGCTGTATCGGGAGCTCTATATATTCTTCCCTAAGTGTATTTCCAACTGCACAGAGCTGCAGTCTTTCTGATCACCCACCTGACTACATATAATAAGCTCAGCCTTTCACTGTAGCCATAGAGAGGGAGAGTTAAAATAGAAAGACATGCTGTGTGCTGTATTTAACCTGACAGTTTCCACATATGTTAATTTCACCCCACAGGTGTTTATAATCCATTCAGATGTGTAGATTAGGGTACATGCATTATTACATGGAGACACACTATGCAAGCCCTGTAACACACCTCCAAAGGGTTTTAAGATACCAGGCCCTCTGAATGCTGAACAGGAAGATGTAGATAATGGATGATTTGAAGGCATAGTAACATGCATCTTTAAATCTTTCTCTGTCAGACTCCTGGCCCTGAAGCAGAGCTTAGTAACCAGGCATCATCTGACCTTGATGTGAATAAGGATGACACAGAGGTGGCAGGCCTCAGCTCTGAAGCTGAAGGTGAGCCGGAGGCTTCCAGAGAAGCTCCTGAGCATGAAGCAGTGCAGGAAGATGAGGAGCAGCGGCAGGAGGTCCTGGCTAGACAGCGACAGACTGAGAACGAGGTCTCAGAAGTGGAGATCCCCAACGTGGGTAGGATCATGGTGCGGGCTGATGCCGATGGATACAATGAAGAAGTGAGTACTGCTAACTGAATGCTGCTCATTCACCGCTTTTGAGGCAATTTCCCTCCACTGACCCAGTCACCACCAGAATTTGATTTGAGCAAAAAAGATGTGTTTGCAGGATCTCAGTACAGGGAGATGGGATGCAGCTGTTCAGGTTGTTTACTCGGACATCAGTAGCATTTTAACTCTCAGATAGTTTGACTTTGATGTGGGTAAAATATTCACTATATTCAAATATAGTGAATATAGTGATTCTGCCATAATCACACAATATGTGTTGTTTTTTTTCTTTGTTTTTTTGTCTTTTTTAAGACAGCTGTCAGTAATCTGTTTGCTGCCCCGTCTGTGTTTTAATCACTCTCGTTTCTCTTCTTTGCTGCTGTGTCATTTCCCAGATGATGCTGACTCCAGCCATGCAGGGCGTCATTCTGGCCATAGCCAAGGCCAGACAAACTTTTGACAAGGAAGGTCCTGAGGCTGGCCTCATCAAGGTGTGGTCTCACATCTCACATCAACACTACATCTCACAAAATCACTGCATGATTAAACTCATTACTTGAAATTTAGGTGTCTTTGAAGTAATCCATTCTCCATCTGCATATTTAAATACCTCCTGTCTTATTCACTTATTCAAATCAAGTCACAAACACATTTTAAACTGCAGGTTTTCTTGCTATATCATCAGCATGTAACATGTACTGTATTCACAATTAGCAATACTAATCATTAGAAGATCAGGAGCCTCCGAAAGATTTATTATATAATTATATTATTATAAACCACATTATTCCAAAGGTGAGACAGTCACAGGTAATAACAAGAAGAGCGTTTTAACCTTGTCTCATGATTCATTAAACTGAATAATCCCCTGATGTTAATGTCAACACTTAAAATACTCAGACAGTATTACACATTGCCTACCAGTTTCTGAGTTAGAAAATCAATTCGCTCTACTCACATGAAGAGATACTCGTGTTGATGCTTGTAGCCCAAAGGCAAATTTCTGCCTTAACTCTGTTAGCAAGCATGGCTGTATCAACAAAACCTGCATCAAGTTAACTTGTAACATGCTCAGGCTGTGTATGAGTCTTTCTGAGGTCTGTTGGTCTCTGAGAGATTAAATCAAATGAAATATATCTTCATACAGTTATATGTTTGCTAATTTGGGAAATTGAAATATTAAATTTCCCCTCTGTAACTTCAGGCCTTCCACGAGGAGTATTCCCGCTTGTATGAGCTCTCCCAGGAGGAGACTACACCCCAAGAGGATGCTCGTCTGCAGCACGCTCTGGTCTACTTCTTCCAGAACAAGGCACCCAAGCGCATAATTGAGAGAACACTGCTGGAGCAGTTTACTGACCGGAACCTGAGCTTCGATGAGAGGTACACACAGATAAACAAGCGACAACAGGCGCTTGTATATTACATTAGATCAAGTTATAAAAATGGGAAAACAAATAATATATTGTCAAATTTTAGGATGAAATTAACACTATAGAAGAAAATGGTTTTCAAGGCCTAAGATCAAGGAGAAACTGCCGTTGGATGTATATTAAAACAAGCTGAGAGAGGACATGATAAAATGATTTGACAGAGGTCTCTGTCCAGTGGGTTGCTGATGTGCAATGTCTACACAGAGCAAAAATAAGAGAGTAATTAAAGTAAAATATGGCTGGAATAAAGAACAAGCAGAAACACAGGAGACCATACAGCGTGCATATTATGCCATCTAGTGTCCAGAGCAGAGACCTGCAGCTTGGTGTGTCAACATGGTTGTGGTTTTAAAGCATCCAGTCTCTTAATATGTCCTTCATGCACATGCAGGGCCATCAGTATCATGAGGGAAGCTCGAACCAAGCTGCGCCTCATCAAGCCAGAAGACATGGACATGGATGAATACATGGTACTGTCTATGGCCTTAAAGAATCAAGTGTTTAAAAAAAAAAACATGTCATAAAGGTCTTTCCTACTGGAGAGAGTGTGAGCAGCTGATGTGTGGCCCAGCTTCCTCATTCTGGCCAAAACTTATAGTAACAGCAGGCAATAAAAAATGTACAGCATGTTTTACTAAATTCAATGAAAACATTAAGACACAGTTTGATTTGCTAACATGATTTGAATTACTGCGTGGCAATAAAGTATGGTGATATTCTATATTTATTGCGAATAAGTCTCATGAACACTGACCTTGATTGTTGAGTCGAGCCAACATACGGGGCTGTTCTCTATTACAAAAAAATAAAAATAAAAGCTTGCATTCAGTTACTGTCTAGTGGCAGACACAGAACCATAGAAATCAGCACAAAGTGCAAATGAAGCAATTGTTGTTTGTTCTGTGTGCTCTCTCACAGCAGTGGCACGATGACTACAGGCTGTTCAGGACAGTGTTTGTCTACCTGCTGACTGGGCTGGAGCACTACCAACACAGGAAGTAGGTGGCAAATATTCACAAAAAAAAAAATACTGTAAATAAAATTTCAAATAATTTTTTATATGTTTTAGGACTGAAAATTCACATATTTGCATATATTGTAATGATGACTGATGACACGATGACTGTTGCCTTGTGTTTGTGTGTGTGTGTGCTGCAGGATGCGGGAGGCACTGAATTACCTGGCTCATGCGTATGAGACCAACGCCACTCTGCTGAGGAATGGAGAGAAACGTGGCGTGGACAATTCTCTTATTGCAGTGTACAGGAGGAAATGCCTCACGGTCAGTAAGGCAGCTCTTACAGTCTCTGTTTAGAGCAAAATTAACTTTTGCAAATTGATAAAAATATAAAACCCAAAATGCAGGGGAAACCCAGTGACAATAATTATCCTCTCCACCCTCGTCCTGCCAACATCCACACTGTAGGCGTTGAACGAAAGTGCATCGCGGCTGTTTTGCAGCGGTGAGGGGAGCAAGGTGGAGGAGGGAGTCTCCATCATGGATGAGGCCGTAATCCCCTGCCTTCACCTGATGAGCCGGGACTCGGCTTTATCCCAGGAAGACCGGGACGCCATGGAGAGCATCCGCAGCCACTGGTGCTGCTGCCTGGGCCAGGACATGGATGGTACGATTAATTACACTAACACATCATATAACAGTGTATATAACATTTACAAACAGTAAACTACATTACAGTAAAACAAACCGTCCATTCCTACTGTTCTTCCTTTGTGTCCAGACTCATTGCAGATGAAGCTGGGTGAGTTGCTTCCCAGGGTTCTGGATGGTTCGGCTGAGACAGTCATGCTCAAAGACCCACCCAAAGTCCACGTCAACCAGGCCCACGACCTGTGCAGTCGCCTGGCCGCTGTCATGGAGTCCATTCACAACACCTCGATAGTCATCGTTAAGTAAAGTTCTGAATGAAACTCCCCAACGGCCTCCTTCAACCGTGCGTCCTTATTGCGAGCAGCTTGGATGTTGGATCGTTCTGTGCCGACAGACTGTGGGTTTGAGACATCATGTAGTTTTCAACAGGCCAATTTGTGTTTTTCATTTTATCTGCTAGTTTGGCATTGCACATGAATATCATTAAGCTGTAAGCACTCATCAGGGGTAGGTAGGAGGATGGGGCAGGGCTGGGGCACCACATGAATACTTGCTCATTACAACAGCATTACCACATCAAGAAAATTTAACCCAGAAGCCTTTAAGAAGTTCTCAACAGGCTTTAGAGCCCTGAAAATGATCAAATTACATCCTCAGAAGTGTTCCCTCTGCTTGCCCATCACCATTAAAAAAAGAACCACTGACAATATTTAAAAGTCGTAATGGCCTTAAAACAGCAGCAGGTTATGCAAAAGAGGCCTTTAAGGTAGCAGCCCACTGTATTTTTTTCCTATAACCTGCAGAATTGACAACCGCCACAAAGTTCTTTTATTGACCGAATATCAGTTAACATCTACACATTATGACCTTTTTGCCTCAGATTCTCTTTGTCTGTAAATACACACTTTTGGTACCTTCTCTCAAGAGAACATTATTTACTTGCATACAGCTCACCCAATCACCCAAACTATTATTCATGAAACCAACCTGCTGAACATGGAACCAAATTACGTCAGCAGAACAACGAAGCATTAAATTCTGAGTGGCACTCTCAAAAAAAAAAAAAGAAAATCATATGTGTACATGTTTTACTGACTGGCAAACTTGTTGACTTTAAATACGGGCAACTGTCACTCAGCTCTGCAGGGAGTGACTAGATGGTTGATTGTGTTGCTAAGCAGTGTGAACGCACGATGAAGCCTTTAGATGAGGCTTTAAAAGAAATCACTAGATTTGTACTGCACAGTAACAAATAATGTTTATTAGCTTTTTTAAAAATATATGTTTTATATTACTTTGTATACTTCCAAAACAGACTCTAGACAATTTTACAGGTAGATGAAGTTCACAAAGATATTTACAGCACGGTTATGCATAAAAATATTAATGGCAGGGTGTTCTGTACAACTTTTTAAAAAAGGGATGCTGCACACTCAGATCTCAGTGTATCTGTGGACTGGATCTAATAGTGAGTGGCAGCTCTTCTTTGTGTGACAGTTCCCTGTTGGACAGCACCTTGCATATACGGATGTGCCTTTTCTGCTTTTTTTAAGGGCTCTCTGTAAACCATGTAAGCCCTTTGAAAGGAAAAACATGGGACAACAAGAGATTAAATCCTTTTTTTTTCTGGTGTTCCAGATGCAAAGCAGTATCATAAATGAATCCTCCCAATCAGGATTTTCAGGCCAGCAACATGGAACTCCTATAGCAGCCATCTCTGGCTGCTGAATTCACACTGTAGTCTGTGATGATACTCAATAAATGTTTTAAAGGCTCTCTGTTTACTCCTTTATTATTGGCTATCTTCATAATGAGGCCTGTGGCATAATCCATCTTCTTATTTAAGGATTAAGGCTGATTATAACTTTACATTTTACTCATTGTCAAATAATCCTATGAAAATACTAAAACCAACAATGAATTCATCCCACTAACTAACTGATATTGTTGTTGGAGCCAGTCTGGGTGTTTCCTCAGTTCCATGGAGCGCCATTGTTGTCCAAAACCAGATCCACTGTAGTGTATTTTGAGTAAACCCCACATACATCGTCCTGCTGCTGTAAATGTTCCCTAGATCACCGAGTGTGTTGCTGGTTTTGGTCTTTTAATGAGACATAAAATACTTCCAGCTGTAACTGTTTTCTGACCTCTCACATCCTGAAAGTTAATTTCATATTTTCACAGATTAGACCTCAAGTAATTCTATTGTCATTTGCTGATTTTTTTTTTTTACCCTTGTGCACCTATTTGATCCTATTTGCATGGCTAGCAGTTAACATTGCTTGTTTTATAGGCCGTGTTATCTTAAATGCTGGAATTCTGTGTTATTTTCATGGCTTTAACTAGGAATAGCACACATAATCTCCCCAAATTCACATAAGCCCATTTTATCTGCGTGTGTAACACTGTACAACAATAGTGCTCTATTTCATTATGAAATAAAGTCTTTACCATTAATCAGGTTTAAATGCACATCAAAGATACAATTATACTGAGATTAAGACAATAATGCTTGTGGGTCAGAGTCTACACCGGGGTAGATTAACTTCTGAATTTCACTAGTCTCTGCCCTTATGTGGGATGTGTGAGGACCAAGGTAAGGGGTGCTGCTGATGATCTGTCTGCAGCTGCTCCAAAGTGTCAGGACATGTACAGTTATTGTTCCACCTGAAGTCCATCATTTGAGGGATGTTGTAAGCATTTTTAAAGTAGCACATAAGTTCAATATTCCCTCAGCTACATTTTGCAAAAGTAGTAGTACTGTGGTCTTAACTTCTTTTGCACACACCACATTGGTTACAGTACCTATGGTTCACTGTTCTCTTTACACAAATTTAAACAGTGCTGTCATTGTCATCAGCATGGGTATAGAAGCATGACCAACAATCCTTAGGATGTTTTGGACAAAGTGTTCAACAGAGCTCTATTTTTAAGATCTCTCTACTCTGCATCAGTGAACATATTCTCATCCAGTGAACTTGAAATAGCCTTTTACAGCTGAGATAAAGACGGGCCTTTGAATAGCTGCACCAAACCTAATACCTTCATGGAGAATTGTGACATTATTGAGTCAAATGATGGCAAGGAAAAGTTAAACATTCCTGGAAATATTTGCATAGAACCCTTTGCTACTTTAGTCTCACCAATGACTTAAACATGTGTGTGCAAAAGAGCCTAAAAATCTCAGAATTTGAAGTGATCAACAGGAAAAGAGGATGAAAATTACTGAAAATTACAAGAGACTTATTTGTCCACAAAAAAAGTTTGCAAGCTGTGATATCTTGTTTTTTTTTATGTCCGTTTTGTTTATTTCTCTTAACTTCAAAATCAACAACAGGAGTGCCCAAACTTTTGCATTCAAGTATAATTTGCACATTTTTAAAAACTCAATGTGAATCCTTGAATCCTTGTGCTTTTATTTTGAAGGCAACTCGCACCAACCGGAAGCCTCCTTTTAAGCAAATACGTCCCTCTCAGCTTCCGCTGGTCTCCGATCCGAACACTACCCGAACCGAGAAAACCGACGCACGGTGAAAGTAGTTGGCAGTGAGGAAACCCAGTACTCAGGTGCGCGGAGCATGGCGGAGGGGAATAACTTTATCCCACACCCTGGCTCGAATGCTGGAGGAGAACGGGGGTGTTGTTAACAAGTGCCACCGAAGAGCGGAAGTTGTTGAACCATAACACTTGTTGTGGTGGTCTGAACTGTTCATTTATTGTCCTGTGCAGCGTGGAGAGAGGACCCTCTTGGAGTTTGTCTCCGTAACTCAAAAGGCACTTCTGCAGACAGGTAAGATAGGGGCAAAAAGGGAGGGGGTCTCACTGCAGCGCAGACGAGCAGTATGGTTAGAAACCGTGTTGACTGGTTAGCATACTAAGTTAGCTAGCCAGAGGGGTCGGTGTGTCTAACGCTGTCTGAATATTTGGACACTTTTGGTACTGTTTATAACCACGACAAGTGGACCCGATTTTAGTCACATGCATGAACCATATTTACACGAATCCTTTACATTAATGTTAGCATTGGCGCATCGCCTTGGTGGATTAGCTTTCTGTTAGCCGAACTCTGTAAACGGATCCTGCTAACTTACCGCCTTTCTAAATATACATTGAGTCGTAAAGGTACACTCATCTGCTGAACTGTTAGCCCTGCAAACCCTGGAGATATGAGGGGGAGACTGTGCGAAATGCCTTTGCATTTTTTAACTTGCAACAAACTTTGCTGTTTTCCAAGTTAAGAACACCAGCCGAATTTTGTACATTCACTGTATTCTGAATTCCCACTGCTACAGTTAAAATAATATTTTGTCCACCTTAAAGGCAGTGCGTGATAAGACCCCTCTGTTTGCGTGCTGCTGTTTTTCTGCCAGTTTGTGTAAACTCGGAAACCGACTGTTTTTGTGTTTGCACATTCAAAGTCTTGTGGTTAGTACAGATGAACAGGTACAGTGAGGGGGAGATGAGCTGAAATGTCAAGAGCAGCTTTAGATATAAATAATTTCCCCAACAATGGGCATTAATATGCCACCTTAACAGCCTCCGTTCTTCTGGGAAAACTTTCTGCAAGATTTTGGAAACTGGCTGCAGAGATTTTCTCCATTTGATATGCGTTAAATTTTTTTAATAACACTGAATTCGGAAACATTGAGATTTCCCGTCATTGGACCTAAGGGGCCCAAACCATGGAAAACAGACCTAGACCAAACATTTAAACGTTAGAAGTGTTGATTCAGTGTTACAGAGTGTCATCAAACTAATCAAATTAATCATTATCAAAACACAATGTAAAGTAATGCAACTTTCCTAACCATTAGCTGACATTAGCTTCCCATGATGACTTGGCACTAGACTCCACTTTTTGTCTTTTAATGACCTGTTTGACAGTCTCTGAGATCAAGAGATCAGATTTTTAGAACTCCCTTGGGGTGTACTCCTGCTTTATCTCATAATAGTCCTTTCCTCTTCCCCCTCCATCTCCAGCTACTTTCTCTTGCACACATGCACTGAGAGGAGGGTGGACACGCACAAAAGATGCCACTCTTTAACGACTGCTCTGACTGTTTGCCAACAGCATGGTGCAAGAGCAAAACGTTGTGACAGACGGGCGTCATGCCCCCCCCCCCCAAAAAAAAAGTTCACTCTGGGCTGTGGGAATATTTGTGGTTTCCCTTAAAAGGGCAGGGTTATTGTTGAACATGACCAGAAACACGGAGCTACAGTGATTGATGGGCAGGAGGACACATAACACAGATGGCACTTTGATATAATATGGAAAGGGTAAGCTGTCATGCTGCTGGATGTAGTTTGTATTATGTTCCTTTTAAGTGTAATTTAACATCAGAAAGTGGTTGGTAGAGTATTAGGATTAGAAGTAAAATGACTGACAGGTAATTTTTAAAATTCTAGTTCTTTGTGTTTGCATTTTGCAGTACATTGCAGAACATTAAAGTCGGCATAAACTATTTTGAGCATGAATTTTGAAGCGTGCTATTTAATCCACCCAGTGAATATTTCATTATCATCATGACATCACAGTTAATAAACAGGGATCAGTTATGCAGTCATGAAAGTTGTTTGATTATGATCTGTAGTGGATCATTGTGTTTTCCTGTTGAGTTGTGTTTGTTTGTTTAAAGGCCTTTTAGGGGCAAGAGCTGGCAAACTGTCTTAGGCTATTAATGTTGTGGTATGTGGCACTGGGCCATGTTATGTACTTGTCCCCCATAAAAATAAACATTAAACCACATAAATGTTATGGCTTTATGACATTGTCCACATGCTTATAATGAGGATGATTTGTGTGATTTTTACAAGGGTTCTTTTTCCCACTTCTATTGCCCATCTGCCTTTTGGTGTTTGTAGGCAGATCTAATGTAAGAAGATTCTCCTCAACAGCTTAAAATATTTGTTTTCACAAAGTTTTCTGGCTTAATTAACTGATTTAGTTTCTTTGCTGTGATTAGTAAGTGATTCATGTAATACAGTGCTGGGAGAAGGAGCCTTTCGTGTGCTTTGTGGTTTAAGTTACACAGCTTGTCCTGCAACCTGTAATGTACTTCCTCCGAGGAGGAGCCAGAAATAGTGATGACACTCTCACATTTATCCCCACCAGGTGCCATGAGCAGTGAGCTGAATGTACCGATGGGTTCCCCGGCCCCAGGGGTCTCAGAGCAGGCTCCAGATGGTGGAGGGATGGACTACAGGGACTGGGTTCGGCGCAGTTACCTGGAGCTGGTCAGCTCCAACCACCACTCAGTGCAGGCCCTGTCCTGGAGGAAGCTCTACCTGAGCCGGGCCAAGCTGAAGGCCTCCAGCAGAACCTCGGCGCTGCTCTCTGGCTTCGCGATGGTCAGTCATGTTCAGGTTTCTAACCAGCTTCAGTGTATCACAGTCTCTTAAAGGACCTGGCTTCTTGGTTTTCATGAAAGCAATGCACTGCTTTCCCAGCGGCTGATGGTTTCTGTTCATTTCAATACCACAACTGCAGGATTTGGTTTTAAGCTTCCTGTTTCTGCTTTGAGTTTAAACACTGAATAGCAACTGAAACTGAATGTTGTTACTGCTCAGTGTTTTATCTGATGTAAATCTTTAGCTTCCACTTTGTTAATGGTGCAAGTAGCAGAATTTCAAGCTCTGTGATTGGATGCTTACTTAACTTCACCCTCAGAATTGCAGTTGACTTCTCTCCTTTAGCTTTTATGTACACAGACTTATAAAGGACAAGGTATTTTCCAATACATTTGTTCATGTTTTGAAATAATGATTCAACCAGGACCAGCCTTGAGGTGCTCAACTGAGTTACTCAATTATAACATTGCCTGCTGAAAATTACTTTTACTTCTAGACCCTTGAAGCCTGAAATAACTCCTCCTTCTTTGCAATTTCAGAAAGGTCACGAGTTTCATATGTGAAACATGTTGATCTGAACCCCGTTAAGACAAACTCAGGACAACAGAAGAGTTAGAAAATGACTTGATTTAATGAGTTTCTTTACATTCACAGATCCTTTGTGTGAGCCTTACCTTGCTGAGATGTACATATGCACATATAGTGAACTGGTTGTTCATATCCCTGTTTGTTACAGGTGGCCATGGTAGAGGTGCAGCTGGAGACCAAGTACAGTTACCCTCATGTGCTCCTCATTGCCTTCAGTGTGTGCACCACCGTGCTGGTGGCGGTGCACCTCTTCGCTTTGCTGATCAGCACCTGCATTTTGCCCAATGTGGAGGCCGTCAGCAACATCCATAACCTCAACTCCGTCAGCGAGTCGCCCCACGAGCGCATGCACTGCTACATCGAGCTAGCTTGGGGCTTTTCCACAGCCCTGGGCATCTTGCTGTTTTTATTGGAAGTGGTGCTTCTCTGCTGGATCAAGTTCCTACCCGTACAATCCGGTGAGTCCGTGAAGTCAAGCACCGACAGCACCACAACAGCCACTGCTGTGACGAAGTCCGTGACAACTGCGCACATGATCCAGAACAGCGGCTTTCAGGCTGCACTGGCCTCCACCATCATCATTCTCCCGGTATGCGTGATTTTTGTTGTATTCACCATACACTTCTATCGCTCTCTAGTGCGCCACAAGACAGAGCGACACCACCAGGAGATTGAGGAACTGCACAAGATTAAGATACAGCTGGATGGCCATGAGAGAGGCCTCCAGACTGTGTGATAGTATGACAACAGCTTTAAGAACTTCCCCTTATATCCTGTATTTATCAAGCCATCTCACTTCTCCACCATTTGTTACTGTCGTTGTTCTTACCTTGCTTGGACTTGTGAGCAGTGAGCTTTAAAGCTGCTCGCTTTGTAGATGGTCGATACTTGTCCTTGTCAGACTGCTAATTTATTTTTAAGGTAAAGTGGTGTTGTAGGATTTGTGTAGTGAGCTTGTCTGTGTTTTTCAATGTTATGCGTGATGGTCAAAGATAATGTAAAAGGGTTTACAGAAAAAGGGCTACTATGTTCTATGTGCCATTGTTGTTTTTGTTTTTTGGTAGGGTTGGGTGCAGATAATGGTTCTAATTATGATCTAGTTCCATGTTGGCAAAATATATGGATTCACTCTAATCCCATTGAATCTCATATTGAATTTATGATCTCTCCTTACTGCTTATTAGCAAACAAGAAAGTAGAAATGATTTAGTTTGCAAGCCTTTAATTTTTGCCAGAAAAAATGTCTGCCAGTAGTTTAAACTAATTAATATTAATGTCAAAAGTAACTTAGCCATAACACCAAAATTGGTTATTGTTTGATTATTTTGCAAGTTGGTGTCTGGGCTCAGCCAAAGACTGTTTTTTTTTCTAATTTTAACAACTGTATCAGTCTTCTAGATTATTAATTCATATGACATCAGCAATTTAAGATGATCAGTATAATAATTTTGAGTCAGAACCTCCAGTATTTAGAACAAGTATCTCATAAAAAAATAAGAGCTGCCAAAGTAAGTTTTACAATTTTAAAATTTCAGTGTGTTCAATAAATAATCACATTTCATGGAGCTTATCTCATTTTGGCAGCTGCAAGTTGTGAGGATTACTTACATCACCACTACAATCTGTTTCCGCCTTCACAACTTACAAAAGCTGATCACAGATCAGATAGCTTTAATCATAAGTATGGTTACTTGCAAATGCTGAAATGGATTCAATAAGAGATTCAAAACGATTTGGATTTCACATAAAACAGAGCTGGTTTTAACTGTAAATGTCGAGTCATGCAGTCAGTAACTTAAATAACTGAGTGCATTTCTACACCATATACTTGCATGTTTGGTGCAGCATGGTGAGAAATGACCACCATAGTTGACAAACTAAAGTCTTAAAAAGTATAGCATTCTTGTGAAATAGTAGGGAGATTGGTGTTACTGTGTTTCTATGTCCAAAATCTCATACAAGCCTCAAATTGTTTGTCATTTCCATCCATAAAATAGCATTTATTGTCTTTTACAAAGACCACAGATCCTGTGTAAAAGTTGTCAGACCAGTCAATTCTGCATATTAATGCTGCTCAAAGTCCTTAAATATGAATGTGCTACTGTCCAAATATAGTTCTGCCTTACAGAATTATTGCCTTTTATGAACTACTGTTTTGCTAAAGGTCATTACACATACAGATCTTTTTTCTGGAAACATACTTAAGCTTGACACAGTTTAAACCAATAAAGTTTAAACATTCAGTTGGATCAAGGCCCAAAGGGCTGCAGAAAACTTCAGAATGGTGAAGGGTATGACATGAGGATGGAAATGAGAACAGTAGCAGAGTACATGCTGTAATCAGCCTGACTGTGAGACATCCAGTTTACGTTCTAAATATTGGAGACCTTTCAGTAAATGTGGGTGAACTGAAACAGGGTATGTTACTGAGTTTAAAGAGAAGAAAATGTACCAACCTGTTAAAACATTCCAAATGAGACGACTGACCAAAGCGATGCTCAGTTGCTTGTTTCTGGCTTCTCAGAAGAGGCAAAAAGTGCACTTGTAGTTTAGCTGTACAGTGAGTGACTTCCAAGGGGCTCATCAGACAGTATCTTGCTTTGTCACGTTTGTGGATTTGTGCTTCTTGAACGAATACATACAGAGCTCATGGAGACCTGTGCTCAACGATGAAATTCACAGCCTGCAACAGACTTCAGAAATAAAAACAATGTGTCAAAGTTCTTCTCGTCTCTTCTGTGTCTTTTTAACCAAGAAAAGACATTTAAAAGCAGAATGTGTATTTATATCGTGTTAAGATAAGTACTAATGTGCGAAGCCAAATACTTTGTCCTCCCCGTTTGCCAGAAATAACCTATTCCAACACCTAGGCCTCAAAATATGCCAAAAAAGTCAAATTTTAGTAAAACCTCAAAATATCACAAAATATGTCATAATATAGTAAGGCGTCAAAATCGGCCAAAAAAAGTCAAAAATTTTTTTGACCTCAAAATGTCATAAAAAACGTCATAGTATAGTAAGGCGTTTTTTTCGGCCAAAAAAAGTCAAAAATTTTTTTGACCTCAAAATGTCATAAAAAACGTCATAGTATAGTAAGGCGTCAAAATCGGCCAAAAAAAGTCTAAATTTTTTTGGGCCTCAAAATGTCATAAAAAACATCATAGTATAGTAAGGCGTTTTTTTGGGCAAAAAAAGTCGAAATTTTTTTGACCTCAAAATGTCATAAAAAACGTCAATAGTATAGTAAGGCGTTTTTTTCGGCCAAAAAACGTCAAAAATTTTTTTGACCTCAAAATGTCATAAAAAACATCATAGTATAGTAAGGCGTCAAAATCGGCCAAAAAAAGTCAAAATTTTTTTTGACCTCAAAATGTCATAAAAAACGTCATAGTATAGTAAGGCGTTTTTTTCGGACAAAAAAAGTCAAAATTTTTTTCGACCTCAAAATGTCATAAAAAACGTCATATTATAGTATGGCGTTTTTTTCGGACAAAAAAAGTCAAAAAAAAAATTGACCTCAAAATGTCATAAAAAACGTCATAGTATAGTATGGCGTTTTTTTCGGGCAAAAAAAGTCAAAAAAAAATTGACCTCAAAATGTCATAAAAAACGTCATAGTATAGTATGGCGTTTTTTTCGGACAAAAAAAGTCAAAATTTTTTTGGACCTCAAAATGTCATAAAAAACGTCATAGTATAGTATGGCGTTTTTTTTCGGCCAAAAAAAGTCAAAAATTTTTTCGACCTCAAAAAGTCATAAAAAAACGTCATAGTATAGTAAGGCGTTTTTTTCGGACAAAAAAAGTCAAAAATTTTTTCGACCTCAAAATGTCATAAAAAACGTCATAGTATAGTATGGCGTTTTTTTCGGTCAAAAAAAGTCAAAATTTTTTTCGACCTCAAAATGTCATAAAAAACGTCATAGTATAGTATGGCGTTTTTTTCGGCCAAAAAAAGTCAAAATTTTTTTCGACCTCAAATTGTCATAAAAAACGTCATAGTATAGTATGGCGTCAAAATCGGCCAAAAAAAGTCAAAATTTTTTTCGACCTCAAAATGTCATAAAAAACGTCATAGTATAGTATGGCGTTTTTTTCGGCCAAAAAAAGTCAAAATTTTTTTCGACCTCAAAATGTCATAAAAAACGTCATAGTATAGTATGGCGTTTTTTTCGGCCAAAAAAAGTCAAAATTTTTTTCGACCTCAAAATTTCATAAAAAACGTCATAGTATAGTATGGCGTTTTTTTCGGCCAGAAAAAGTCAAAAATTTTTTCGACCTCAAAATGTCATAAAAAAACGTCATAGTATAATATGGCGGTTTTTTTTCGGCCAAAAAAAGTCAAAATTTTTTTGACCTTAAAATGTCATAAAAAACATCATAGTATAGTAAGGCGTCAAAATCGGCCAAAAAAAGTCAAAATTTTTTCCGACCTCAAAATGTCATAAAAAACGTCATAGTATAGTATGGCTTTTTTTTCGACCAAAAAAAGTCAAAAATTTTTTCGACCTCAAAAAGTCATAAAAAACGTCATAGTATAGTAAGGCGTTTTTTTCAGACAAAAAAAGTCAAAATTTTTTTCGACCTCAAAATGTCATAAGAAACGTCATAGTATAGTATGGCGTTTTTTTTGGACAAAAAAAGTCAAAAAAAAAATTGACCTCAAAATGTCATAAAAAACGTCATAGTATAGTATGGCGTTTTTTTCGGCCAAAAAAAGTCAAAAAGAAATTGACCTCAAAATGTCATAAAAAACGTCATAGTATAGTAAGGCGTTTTTTTCGGCCAAAAAAAGTCAAAATTTTTCTCGACCTCAAAATGTCATAAAAAACGTCATAGTATAGTAAGGCGTTTTTTTCGGACAAAAAAAGTCAAAATTTTTTTCGACCTCAAAATGTCATAAAAAACGTCATAGTATAGTATGGCGTTTTTTTCGGCCAAAAAAAGTCAAAATTTTTTTTGACCTCAAAATGTCATAAAAAACAGCATAGTATAGTAAGGCGCCAAAATCGGCCAAAAAAAAGTCAAAAAAATTTTTGACCTCAAAATGTCATAAAAAACGTCATAGTATAGTAAGGCGTTTTTTTCGGGCAAAAAAAGTCAGAAATTGTTTTGACCTTAAAATGTCATAAAAAACATCATAGTATAGTAAGGCGTCAAAATCGGCCAAAAAAAGTCGAAATTTTTTTGGACCTCAAAATGTCATAAAAAACGTCATAGTATAGTAAGGCGTTTTTTTCGGGCAAAAAAAGTCGAAATTTTTTTGGACCTCAAAATGTCATAAAAAACGTCATAGTATAGTAAGGCTTTTTTTTCGGGCAAAAAAAGTCTAAATTTTTTTTACCTCAAAATGTCATAAAAAACGTCATAGTATAGTATGGCGTTTTTTTCGGCCAAAAAAAGTCAAAAATTTTTTTGACCTCAAAATGTCATAAAAAACATCATAGTATAGTAAGGCGTCAAAATCGGCCAAAAAAAGTCAAAAATTTTTTCGACCTCAAAATGTCATAAAAAACGTCATAGTATAGTATGGCGTTTTTTTCGGCCAAAAAAAGTCAAAAAAAAAAATTGACCTCAAAATGTCATAAAAAACGTCATAGTATAGTATGGCGTTTTTTTCGGCCAGAAAAAGTCAAAAATTTTTTCGACCTCAAAATGTCATAAAAAAACGTCATAGTATAATATGGCGGTTTTTTTTTCGGCCAAAAAAAGTCAAAATTTTTTTGACCTTAAAATGTCATAAAAAACATCATAGTATAGTAAGGCGTCAAAATCGGCCAAAAAAAGTCAAAATTTTTTCCGACCTCAAAATGTCATAAAAAACGTCATAGTATAGTATGGCGTTTTTTTCGGCCAAAAAAAGTCAAAAATTTTTTCGACCTCAAAAAGTCATAAAAAACGTCATAGTATAGTAAGGCGTTTTTTTCGGACAAAAAAAGTCAAAATTTTTTTCGACCTCAAAATGTCATAAAAAACGTCATAGTATAGTATGGCGTTTTTTTCGGACAAAAAAAGTCAAAAAAAAATTGACCTCAAAATGTCATAAAAAACGTCATAGTATAGTATGGCGTTTTTTTCGGCCAAAAAAAGTCAAAATTTTTTTGGACCTCAAAATGTCATAAAAAACGTCATAGTATAGTATGGCGTTTTTTTCGGCCAAAAAAAGTCAAAATTTTTTTGGACCTCAAAATGTCATAAAAAACGTCATAGTATAGTAAGGCGTTTTTTTCGGCCAAAAAAAGTCAAAATTTTTTTCGACCTCAAAATGTCATAAAAAACGTCATAGTATAGTATGGCTTTTTTTTCGGCCAAAAAAAGTCAAAAATTTTTTCGACCTCAAAAAGTCATAAAAAACGTCATAGTATAGTAAGGCGTTTTTTTCAGACAAAAAAAGTCAAAATTTTTTTCGACCTCAAAATGTCATAAAAAACGTCATAGTATAGTATGGCGTTTTTTTCGGGCAAAAAAAGTCGAAATTTTTTTCGACCTCAAAATGTCATAAAAAACGTCATAGTATAGTAAGGCTTTTTTTTCGGGCAAAAAAAGTCTAAATTTTTTTTGACCTCAAAATGTCATAAAAAACGTCATAGTATAGTATGGCGTTTTTTTCGGCCAAAAAAAGTCAAAAAATTTTTTGACCTCAAAATGTCATAAAAAACATCATAGTATAGTAAGGCGTCAAAATCGGCCAAAAAAAGTCAAAAATTTTTTCGACCTCAAAATGTCATAAAAAACGTCATAGTATAGTATGGCGTTTTTTTCGGACAAAAAAAGTCAAAAAAAAAATTGACCTCAAAATGTCATAAAAAACGTCATAGTATAGTATGGCGTTTTTTTCGGCCAAAAAAAGTCAAAAATTTTTTCGACCTCAAAAAGTCATAAAAAACATCATAGTATAGTAAGGCGTTTTTTTTCGGACAAAAAAAGTCAAAATTTTTTTGGACCTCAAAATGTCATAAAAATCGTCATAGTATAGTATGGCGTGTTTTTCGGACAAAAAAAGTCAAAATTTTTTTCGACCTCAAAATGTCATAAAAAACGTCATAGTATAGTATGGCGTTTTTTTCGGCCAAAAAAAGTCAAAATTTTTTTCGACCTCAAATTGTCATAAAAAACGTCATAGTATAGTATGGCGTCAAAATCGGCCAAAAAAAGTCAAAATTTTTTTCGACCTCAAAATGTCATAAAAAACGTCATAGTATAGTATGGCGTTTTTTTCGGCCAAAAAAAGTCAAAATTTTTTTCGACCTCAAAATGTCATAAAAAACGTCATAGTATAGTATGGCGTTTTTTTCGGACAAAAAAAGTCAAAATTTTTTCCGACCTCAAAATGTCATAAAAAACGTCATAGTATAGTATGGCGTTTTTTTCGGCCAAAAAAAGTCAAAAAGAAATTGACCTCAAAATGTCATAAAAAACGTCATAGTATAGTATGGCGTTTTTTTCGGCCAAAAAAAGTCAAAATTTTTTTCGACCTCAAAATGTCATAAAAAACGTCATAGTATAGTATGGCGTTTTTTTCGGCCAAAAAAAGTCAAAATTTTTTTCGACCTCAAAATGTCATAAAAAACGTCATAGTATAGTAAGGCGTTTTTTTCGGCCAAAAAAAGTCAAAAATTTATTGACCTCAAAATGTCATAAAAAACATCATAGTATAGTAAGGCGTCAAAATCGGCCAAAAAAAGTCAAAAATTTTTTCGACCTCAAAATGTCATAAAAAACGTCATAGTATAGTATGGCGTTTTTTTCGGACAAAAAAAGTCAAAAAAAAAATTGACCTCAAAATGTCATAAAAAACGTCATAGTATAGTATGGCGTTTTTTTCGGCCAAAAAAAGTCAAAAATTTTTTCGACCTCAAAAAGTCATAAAAAACATCATAGTATAGTAAGGCGTTTTTTTCGGACAAAAAAAGTCAAAATTTTTTTGGACCTCAAAATGTCATAAAAATCGTCATAGTATAGTATGGCGTGTTTTTCGGACAAAAAAAGTCAAAATTTTTTTCGACCTCAAAATGTCATAAAAAACGTCATAGTATAGTATGGCGTTTTTTTCGGCCAAAAAAAGTCAAAATTTTTTTCGACCTCAAATTGTCATAAAAAACGTCATAGTATAGTATGGCGTCAAAATCGGCCAAAAAAAGTCAAAATTTTTTTCGACCTCAAAATGTCATAAAAAACGTCATAGTATAGTATGGCGTTTTTTTCGGACAAAAAAAGTCAAAATTTTTTCCGACCTCAAAATGTCATAAAAAACGTCATAGTATAGTATGGCGTTTTTTTCGGCCAAAAAAAGTCAAAAAGAAATTGACCTCAAAATGTCATAAAAAACGTCATAGTATAGTATGGCGTCAAAATCGGCCAAAAAAAGTCAAAATTTTTTTCGACCTCAAAATGTCATAAAAAACGTCATAGTATAGTATGGCGTTTTTTTCGGCCAAAAAAAGTCAAAATTTTTTTCGACCTCAAAATGTCATAAAAAACGTCATAGTATAGTATGGCGTTTTTTTCGGACAAAAAAAGTCAAAATTTTTTCCGACCTCAAAATGTCATAAAAAACGTCATAGTATAGTATGGCGTTTTTTTTCGGCCAAAAAAAGTCAAAAAGAAATTGACCTCAAAATGTCATAAAAAACGTCATAGTATAGTATGGCGTTTTTTTCGGCCAAAAAAAGTCAAAATTTTTTTCGACCTCAAAATGTCATAAAAAACGTCATAGTATAGTATGGCGTTTTTTTCGGCCAAAAAAAGTCAAAATTTTTTTCGACCTCAAAATGTCATAAAAAACGTCATAGTATAGTAAGGCGTTTTTTTCGGCCAAAAAAAGTCAAAAATTTTTTCGACCTCAAAATGTCATAAAAAATGTCATAGTATAGTATGGCGTTTTTTTCGGACAAAAAAAGTCAAAAAAAAAATTGACCTCAAAATGTCATAAAAAACGTCATAGTATAGTATGGCTTTTTTTTCGGCCAAAAAAAGTCAAAATTTTTTCGACCTCAAAAAGTCATAAAAAACGTCATAGTATAGTAAGGCGTTTTTTTCGGACAAAAAAAGTCAAAATTTTTTTCGACCTCAAAATGTCATAAAAAATGTCATAGTATAGTATGGCGTTTTTTTCGGCCAAAAAAAGTCAAAAATTTTTTCGACCTCAAAATGTCATAAAAAACGTCATAGTATAGTATGCCGTTTTTTTCGGCCAAAAAAAGTCAAAATTTTTTTGGACCTCAAATTGTCATAAAAAACGTCATAGTATAGTATGGCGTCAAAATCGGCCAAAAAAAGTCAAAATTTTTTTCGACCTCAAAATGTCATAAAAAAACGTCATAGTATAGTATGGCGGTTTTTTTTCGGCCAAAAAAAGTCAAAATTTTTTTCGATCTCAAAATGTCATAAAAAACGTCATAGTATAGTATGGCTTTTTTTTCGGCCAAAAAAAGTCAAAAATTTTTTCGACCTCAAAAAGTCATAAAAAACGTCATAGTATAGTAAGGCGTTTTTTTCGGACAAAAAAAGTCAAAATTTTTTTCGACCTCAAAATGTCATAAAAAACGTCATAGTATAGTATGGCGTTTTTTTCGGACAAAAAAAGTCAAAAAAAAAAATTACCTCAAAATGTCATAAAAAACGTCATAGTATAGTATGGCGTTTTTTTCGACCAAAAAAAGTCAAAAAAAAATTGACCTCAAAATGTCATAAAAAACGTCATAGTATAGTAAGGCGTCAAAATCGGCCAAAAAAAGTCAAAAATTTTTTCGACCTCAAAATGTCATAAAAAACGTCATAGTATAGTATGGCGTTTTTTTCGGCCAAAAAAAGTCAAAAAAAAAAATTGACCTCAAAATGTCATAAAAAACGTCATAGTATAGTAAGGCGTTTTTTTCGGCCAAAAAAAGTCAAAATTTTTTTCGACCTCAAAATGTCATAAAAAACGTCATAGTATAGTAAGGCGTTTTTTTCGGCCAAAAAAAGTCAAAAAATTTTTCGACCTCAAAATGTCATAAAAAACGTCATAGTATAGTATGGCGTTTTTTTCGGCCAAAAAAAGTCAAAAATTTTTTCGACCTCAAAATGTCATAAAAAATGTCATAGTATAGTATGGCGTTTTTTTCGGACAAAAAAAGTCAAAATTTTTTTGGACCTCAAAATGTCATAAAAAACATCATAGTATAGTAAGGCGTTTTTTTCGGACAAAAAAAGTCAAAATTTTTTTGGACCTCAAAATGTCATAAAAAACGTCATAGTATAGTATGGCGTGTTTTTCGGACAAAAAAAGTCAAAATTTTTTTCGACCTCAAAATGTCATAAAAAACGTCATAGTATAGTATGGCGTTTTTTTCGGCCAAAAAAAGTCAAAATTTTTTTCGACCTCAAATTGTCATAAAAAACGTCATAGTATAGTATGGCGTCAAAATCGGCCAAAAAAAGTCAAAATTTTTTTCGACCTCAAAATGTCATAAAAAACGTCATAGTATAGTATGGCGTTTTTTTCGGCCAAAAAAAGTCAAAATTTTTTTCGACCTCAAAATGTCATAAAAAAACGTCATAGTATAGTATGGCGTTTTTTTCGGACAAAAAAAGTCAAAATTTTTTCCGACCTCAAAATGTCATAAAAAACGTCATAGTATAGTATGGCGTTTTTTTCGGCCAAAAAAAGTCAAAATTTTTTTCGACCTCAAAATGTCATAAAAAACGTCATAGTAGACTATGGCGTTTTTTTCGGACAAAAAAAGTCAAAAAAAAAATTGACCTCAAAATGTCATAAAAAACGTCATAGTATAGTATGGCGTTTTTTTCGGCCAAAAAAAGTCAAAAAGAAATTGACCTCAAAATGTCATAAAAAACGTCATAGTATAGTATGGCGTTTTTTTCGGCCAAAAAAAGTCAAAAAATTTTTCGACCTCAAAATGTCATAAAAAACGTCATAGTATAGTAAGGCGTCAAAATCGGCCAAAAAAAGTCAAAAATTTTTTCGACCTCAAAATGTCATAAAAAACGTCATAGTATAGTATGGCGTTTTTTTCGGACAAAAAAAGTCAAAAAAAAAAATTGACCTCAAAATGTCATAAAAAACGTCATAGTATAGTAAGGCGTTTTTTTCGGCCAAAAAAAGTCAAAATTTTTTTCGACCTCAAAATGTCATAAAAAACGTCATAGTATAGTAAGGCGTTTTTTTCGGCCAAAAAAAGTCAAAAAATTTTTCGACCTCAAAATGTCATAAAAAACGTCATAGTATAGTATGGCGTTTTTTTCGGCCAAAAAAAGTCAAAAATTTTTTCGACCTCAAAATGTCATAAAAAATGTCATAGTATAGTATGGCGTTTTTTTCGGACAAAAAAAGTCAAAATTTTTTTCGACCTCAAAATGTCATAAAAAACATCATAGTATAGTAAGGCGTTTTTTTCGGACAAAAAAAGTCAAAATTTTTTTGGACCTCAAAATGTCATAAAAAACGTCATAGTATAGTATGGCGTGTTTTTCGGACAAAAAAAGTCAAAATTTTTTTCGACCTCAAAATGTCATAAAAAACGTCATAGTATAGTATGGCGTTTTTTTCGGCCAAAAAAAGTCAAAATTTTTTTCGACCTCAAATTGTCATAAAAAACGTCATAGTATAGTATGGCGTCAAAATCGGCCAAAAAAAGTCAAAATTTTTTTCGACCTCAAAATGTCATAAAAAACGTCATAGTATAGTATGGCGTTTTTTTCGGCCAAAAAAAGTCAAAATTTTTTTCGACCTCAAAATGTCATAAAAAAACGTCATAGTATAGTATGGCGTTTTTTTCGGACAAAAAAAGTCAAAATTTTTTCCGACCTCAAAATGTCATAAAAAACGTCATAGTATAGTATGGCGTTTTTTTCGGCCAAAAAAAGTCAAAATTTTTTTCGACCTCAAAATGTCATAAAAAACGTCATAGTAGACTATGGCGTTTTTTTCGGACAAAAAAAGTCAAAAAAAAAATTGACCTCAAAATGTCATAAAAAACGTCATAGTATAGTATGGCGTTTTTTTCGGCCAAAAAAAGTCAAAAAGAAATTGACCTCAAAATGTCATAAAAAACGTCATAGTATAGTATGGCGTTTTTTTCGGCCAAAAAAAGTCAAAAAATTTTTCGACCTCAAAATGTCATAAAAAACGTCATAGTATAGTAAGGCGTTTTTTTCGGTCAAAAAAAGTCAAAAATTTTTTCGACCTCAAAATGTCATAAAAAACGTCATAGTATAGTATGGCGTTTTTTTCGGACAAAAAAAGTCAAAATTTTTTTCGACCTCAAAATGTCATAAAAAACGTCATAGTATAGTATGGCTTTTTTTTCGGCCAAAAAAAGTCAAAATTTTTTCGACCTCAAAAAGTCATAAAAAACGTCATAGTATAGTAAGGCGTTTTTTTCGGACAAAAAAAGTCAAAATTTTTTTCGACCTCAAAATGTCATAAAAAACGTCATAGTACAGTATGGCGTTTTTTTCGGCCAAAAAAAGTCAAAAATTTTTTCGACCTCAAAATGTCATAAAAAACGTCATAGTATAGTATGCCGTTTTTTTCGGCCAAAAAAAGTCAAAATTTTTTTGGACCTCAAATTGTCATAAAAAACGTCATAGTATAGTATGGCGTCAAAATCGGCCAAAAAAAGTCAAAATTTTTTTCGACCTCAAAATGTCATAAAAAAACGTCATAGTATAGTATGGCGGTTTTTTTTCGGCGTTTTTTTTTCGACCTCAAAATGTCATAAAAAACGTCATAGTATAGTATGGCTTTTTTTTCGGCCAAAAAAAGTCAAAAATTTTTTCGACCTCAAAAAGTCATAAAAAACGTCATAGTATAGTAAGGCGTTTTTTTCGGACAAAAAAAGTCAAAATTTTTTTCGCCCTCAAAATGTCATAAAAAACGTCATAGTATAGTATGGCGTTTTTTTCGGACAAAAAAAGTCAAAAAAAAAATTGACCTCAAAATGTCATAAAAAACGTCATAGTATAGTATGGCGTTTTTTTCGGCCAAAAAAAGTCAAAATTTTTTTGGACCTCAAAATGTCATAAAAAACGTCATAGTATAGTATGGCGTTTTTTTCGGCCAAAAAAAGTCAAAATTTTTTTGGACCTCAAAATGTCATAAAAAACGTCATAGTATAGTATGGCTTTTTTTTCGGCCAAAAAAAGTCAAAAATTTTTTCGACCTCAAAATGTCATAAAAAACATCATAGTATAGTAAGGCGTCAAAATCGGCCAAAAAAAGTCAAAAATTTTTTCGACCTCAAAATGTCATAAAAAACGTCATAGTATAGTATGGCGTTTTTTTCGGACAAAAAAAGTCAAAAAAAAAATTGACCTCAAAATGTCATAAAAAACGTCATAGTATAGTATGGCGTTTTTTTCGGCCAAAAAAAGTCAAAAATTTTTTCGACCTCAAAAAGTCATAAAAAACATCATAGTATAGTAAGGCGTTTTTTTCGGACAAAAAAAGTCAAAATTTTTTTGGACCTCAAAATGTCATAAAAAACGTCATAGTATAGTATGGCGTGTTTTTCGGACAAAAAAAGTCAAAATTTTTTTCGACCTCAAAATGTCATAAAAAACGTCATAGTATAGTATGGCGTTTTTTTTCGGCCAAAAAAAGTCAAAATTTTTTTCGACCTCAAATTGTCATAAAAAACGTCATAGTATAGTATGGCGTCAAAATCGGCCAAAAAAAGTCAAAATTTTTTTCGACCTCAAAATGTCATAAAAAACGTCATAGTATAGTATGGCGTTTTTTTCGGCCAAAAAAAGTCAAAATTTTTTTCGACCTCAAAATGTCATAAAAAACGTCATAGTATAGTATGGCGTTTTTTTCGGACAAAAAAAGTCAAAATTTTTTCCGACCTCAAAATGTCATAAAAAACGTCATAGTATAGTATGGCGTTTTTTTCGGCCAAAAAAAGTCAAAAAGAAATTGACCTCAAAATGTCATAAAAAACGTCATAGTATAGTATGGCGTTTTTTTCGGCCAAAAAAAGTCAAAATTTTTTTCGACCTCAAAATGTCATAAAAAATGTCATAGTATAGTATGGCGTTTTTTTCGGACAAAAAAAGTCAAAATTTTTTTCGACCTCAAAATGTCATAAAAAACGTCATAGTATAGTATGGCTTTTTTTTCGGCCAAAAAAAGTCAAAATTTTTTCGACCTCAAAAAGTCATAAAAAACGTCATAGTATAGTAAGGCGTTTTTTTCGGACAAAAAAAGTCAAAATTTTTTTCGACCTCAAAATGTCATAAAAAACGTCATAGTATAGTATGGCGTTTTTTTCGGACAAAAAAAGTCAAAATTTTTTCCGACCTCAAATTGTCATAAAAAACGTCATAGTATAGTATGGCGTTTTTTTCGACCAAAAAAAGTCAAAATTTTTTTCGACCTCAAAATGTCATAAAAAACGTCATAGTATAGTATGGCTTTTTTTTCGGCCAAAAAAAGTCAAAAATTTTTTCGACCTCAAAAAGTCATAAAAAACGTCATAGTATAGTAAGGCGTTTTTTTCGGACAAAAAAAGTCAAAATTTTTTTCGACCTCAAAATGTCATAAAAAACGTCATAGTATAGTATGGCGTTTTTTTCGGACAAAAAAAGTCAAAAAAAAAATTGACCTCAAAATGTCATAAAAAACGTCATAGTATAGTATGGCGTTTTTTTCGAACAAAAAAAGTCAAAAAAAAATTGACCTCAAAATGTCATAAAAAACGTCATAGTATAGTAAGGCGTCAAAATCGGCCAAAAAAAGTCAAAAATTTTTTCGACCTCAAAATGTCATAAAAAACGTCATAGTATAGTATGGCGTTTTTTTCGGCCAAAAAAAGTCAAAAAAAAAAATTGACCTCAAAATGTCATAAAAAACGTCATAGTATAGTATGGCGTTTTTTTCGGCCAAAAAAAGTCAAAAATTTTTTCGACCTCAAAAAGTCATAAAAAACGTCATAGTATAGTAAGGCGTTTTTTTCGGCCAAAAAAAGTCAAAATTTTTTTCGACCTCAAAATGTCATAAAAAACGTCATAGTATAGTATGGCGTTTTTTTCGGCCAAAAAAAGTCAAAATTTTTTTCGACCTCAAAATGTCATAAAAAACGTCATAGTATAGTAAGGCGTTTTTTTCGGCCAAAAAAAGTCAAAAATTTTTTCGACCTCAAAATGTCATAAAAAATGTCATAGTATAGTATGGCGTTTTTTTCGGACAAAAAAAGTCAAAAAAAAAATTGACCTCAAAATGTCATAAAAAACGTCATAGTATAGTATGGCGTTTTTTTCGGCCAAAAAAAGTCAAAATTTTTTTCGACCTCAAAATGTCATAAAAAACGTCATAGTATAGTAAGGCGTTTTTTTCGGCCAAAAAAAGTCAAAATTTTTTTCGACCTCAAAATGTCATAAAAAACGTCATAGTATAGTATGGCGTTTTTTTTGGACAAAAAAAGTCAAAATTTTTTTCGACCTCAAAATGTCATAAAACACGTCATAGTATAGTATGGCATTTTTTTCGGACAAAAAAAGTCAAAATTTTTTCCGACCTCAAAATGTCATAAAAAACGTCATAGTATAGTATGGCTTTTTTTTCGGCCAAAAAAAGTCAAAAATTTTTTCGACCTCAAAAAGTCATAAAAAACGTCATAGTATAGTAAGGCGTTTTTTTCAGACAAAAAAAGTCAAAATTTTTTTGGACCTCAAAATGTCATAAAAAACGTCATAGTATAGTATGGCGTTTTTTTCGGCCAAAAAAAGTCAAAATTTTTTTCGACCTCAAAATGTCATAAAAAACGTCATAGTATAGTAAGGCGTTTTTTTCGGCCAAAAAAAGTCAAAATTTTTTTCGACCTCAAAATGTCATAAAAAACGTCATAGTATAGTATGGCGTTTTTTTTGGACAAAAAAAGTCAAAATTTTTTTCGACCTCAAAATGTCATAAAAAACGTCATAGTATAGTATGCCGTTTTTTTCGGCCAAAAAAAGTCAAAATTTTTTTCGACCTCAAATTGTCATAAAAAACGTCATAGTATAGTATGGCGTCAAAATCGGCCAAAAAAAGTCAAAATTTTTTTCGACCTCAAAATGTCATAAAAAAACGTCATAGTATAGTATGGCGGTTTTTTTTCGGCCAAAAAAAGTCAAAATTTTTTTCAACCTCAAAATGTCATAAAAAACGTCATAGTATAGTATGGCTTTTTTTTCGGCCAAAAAAAGTCAAAAATTTTTTCGACCTCAAAAAGTCATAAAAAACGTCATAGTATAGTAAGGCGTTTTTTTCGGACAAAAAAAGTCAAAATTTTTTTCGACCTCAAAATGTCATAAAAAACGTCATAGTATAGTATGGCGTTTTTTTCGGCCAAAAAAAGTCAAAAATTTTTTCGACCTCAAAATGTCATAAAAAACGTCATAGTATAGTATGGCGTTTTTTTCGGCCAAAAAAAGTCAAAAAATTTTTCGACCTCAAATTGTCATAAAAAACGTCATAGTATAGTATGGCGTCAAAATCGGCCAAAAAAAGTCAAAATTTTTTTCGACCTCAAAATGTCATAAAAAACGTCATAGTATAGTATGGCGTTTTTTTCGGCCAAAAAAAGTCAAAAATTTTTTCGACCTCAAAATGTCATAAAAAACGTCATAGTATAGTATGGCGTTTTTTTCGGACAAAAAAAGTCAAAAATTTTTTCGACCTCAAAAAGTCATAAAAGACGTCATAGTATAGTAAGGCGTTTTTTTTCAGACAAAAAAAGTCAAACATTTTTTCGACCTCAAAAAGTCATAAAAAACGTCATAGTATAGTAAGGCGTTTTTTTCGGACAAAAAAAGTCAAAATTTTTTTCGACCTCAAAATGTCATAAAAAACGTCATAGTATAGTATGGCGTTTTTTTCGGACAAAAAAAGTCAAAATTTTTTTCGACCTCAAAATGTCATAAAAAACGTCATAGTATAGTATGGCGTTTTTTTCGGCCAAAAAAAGTCAAAATTTTTTTCGACCTCAAATTGTCATAAAAAACGTCATAGTATAGTATGGCGTCAAAATCGGCCAAAAAAAGTCAAAATTTTTTTCGACCTCAAAATGTCATAAAAAACGTCATAGTATAGTATAGCGTTTTTTTCGGCCAAAAAAAGTCAAAAATTTTTTCGACCTCAAAATGTCATAAAAAACGTCATAGTATAGTATGGCGTTTTTTTCGGCCAAAAAAAGTCAAAAAAAAAATTGACCTCAAAATGTCATAAAAAACGTCATAGTATAGTATGGCGTTTTTTTCGGACAAAAAAAGTCAAAATTTTTTCCGACCTCAAATTGTCATAAAAAACGTCATAGTATAGTATGGCGTTTTTTTCGACCAAAAAAAGTCAAAATTTTTTTCGACCTCAAAATGTCATAAAAAACGTCATAGTATAGTATGGCTTTTTTTTCGGACAAAAAAAGTCAAAAATTTTTTCGACCTCAAAAAGTCATAAAAAACGTCATAGTATAGTAAGGCGTTTTTTTCGGACAAAAAAAGTCAAAATTTTTTTCGACCTCAAAATGTCATAAAAAACGTCATAGTATAGTATGGCGTTTTTTTCGGACAAAAAAAGTCAAAAAAAAAATTGACCTCAAAATGTCATAAAAAACGTCATAGTATAGTATGGCGTTTTTTTCGGACAAAAAAAGTCAAAAAAAAATTGACCTCAAAATGTCATAAAAAACGTCATAGTATAGTAAGGCGTTTTTTTCGGCCAAAAAAAGTCAAAAATTTTTTGGACCTCAAAATGTCATAAAAAACATCATAGCATAGTAAGGCGTTTTTTTCGGGCAAAAAAAGTCGAAATTTTTTTTGACCTCAAAATGTCATAAAAAACATCATAGCATAGTAAGGCGTTTTTTTCGGGCAAAAAAAGTCGAAATTTTTTTTGACCTCAAAATGTCATAAAAAATGTCATAGTATAGTAAGGCGTCAAAATCGGCCAAAAAAAGTCAAAAAAATTTTTGACCTCAAAATGTCATAAAAAACGTCATAGTATAGTAAGGCGTTTTTTTCGGGCAAAAAAAGTCAGAAATTTTTTTGGACCTCAAAATGTCATAAAAAACGTCATAGTATAGTAAGGCGTTTTTTTCGGGCAAAAAAAGTCAAAAATTTTATTGACCTCAAAATGTCATAAAAAACATCATAGTATAGTAAGGCGTCAAAATCGGCCAAAAAAAGTCAAAAATTTTTTTGACCTCAAAATGTCATAAAAAACGTCATAGTATAGTAAGGCGTTTCTTTCGGGCAAAAAAAGTCAAAATTTTTTTCGACCTCAAAATGTCATAAAAAACGTCATAGTATAGTATGGCGTTTTTTTTCGGCCAAAAAAAGTCAAAAATTTTTTCGACCTCAAAATGTCATAAAAAACGTCATAGTATAGTATGACGTCTTTTTCGGCCAAAAAAAGTCATAAAAAACGTCATAGTATAGTAAGGCGTTTTTTTCGGCCAAAATAAGTCAAAAATTTTTTTGACCTCAAAATGTCATAAAAAACGTCATAGTACAGTATGGCGTTTTTTTCGGCCAAAAAAAGTCAAAATTTTTTTCGACCTCAAAATGTCATAAAAAACATCATAGTATAGTATGACGTTTTTTTCGGACAAAAAAAGTCAAAAAAATTTTTGACCTCAAAATGTCATAAAAAACATCATAGTATAGTAAGGCGTCAAAATCGGCCAAAAAAAGTCAAAAAAATTTTTGACCTCAAAATTTCATAAAAAACGTCATAGTATAGTAAGGCGTTTTTTTCGGACAAAAAAAGTCAAAATTTTTTTTGACCTCAAAATGTCATAAAAAATGTCAGAGTACAGTAAGGCGTCAAAATCGGACAAAAAAAGTCAAAATTTTTTTGACCTCAAAATGTCATAAAAAACGTCATAGTATAGTAAGGCGTCAAAATCGGAAAAAAAAAGTCAAAATTTTTTTTGACCTCAAAATGTCGTAAAAAACGTCATAGTATAGTAAGGCGTCAAATTCGACAAAAAAAGTCCAAAAATTTTTTGACCTCAAAATGTCATAAAAAACGTCATAGTATAGTAAGGCGTCAAAATCGGACAACAAAAGTCAAAATTTTTCTTGACCTCAAAATGTCATAAAAAAAGTCATAGTATAGTAAGGCGTCAAAATCGGACAAAAAAAGTCAAAAAAATTTTTGACCTCAAAATGTCATAAAAAACGTCATAGTATAGTAAGGCGTCAAAATCGGACAAAAAAAGTCAAAAAAATTTTTTGACCTCAAAATGTCATAAAAAACGTAATAGTATAGTAAGGCGTCAAAATCGGCCAAAAAAAGTTTAAAAAAATTTTGACCTCAAAATGTCATAAAAAAAACGTCATAGTATAGTAAGGCGTCAAAATCGGCCAAAAAAAGTCAAAATTTTTTTGACTCCAAAATGTCATAAAAAACGTCATAGTATAGTAAGGCATTTTTTTTGGGCAAAAAAAGTCTAATTTTTTTTGACCTCAAAATGTCATTAAAAACGTCATAGTATAGTAAGGTGTTTTTTTCGGGCAAAAAAAGTCAAAAATTTTTTTGACCTCAAAATGTCATAAAAAACGTCATAGTATAGTAAGGCGTCAAAATCGGCCAAAAAAAGTCGAAATTTTTTTTTTGACCTCAAAATGTCATAAAAATGGCCATAGTATAGTAAGACCTCAAAATGTTAGAAAAGACGTCATACGGTCGTAAGGCGTCAAAATATGCCAAAAAAATCATATTTTAGTAAGACCTCAAAATGTCAGAAAACATGTCATACAGCCGTAAGTAGTGATGGTCCTCTGACACCCGAGGCTCCGACACATGCGCGGTAGCTCATGAAGCAGTTGTATCGAACCACCGTGCCGAGGTGTGGTTTGGTCACGTGAGTACTGACGTTTGAAGCGCTTGAGTGACATTCCAAGGCTGGGGGAATAGTTTGTAAAAGAAGAAACCGATTGAGTCTTAATCAAAACTCATAAACAGTTACACAAGAACACCCACTGCCCTGTTTCAAGCACACCCTCTTTACCCACGTACACATAAACCGCTTTACCAACGAAGCCCAAAACATATCATGATATAATCTGCATTTGCATCAGTACCATGTGAAAATAACATCAGTCTGTATCTGTAGAGCACATCTCATGAATGTGCCAGCACCATTTCAATGTTTCACAACACAAAATATAAGTGAAGATTATGTAGGGTTTAAATGGCTCATCTGGTGCAGTCAAACATCAAAGTACTATTTATCTAGCTCCATGTTAGCCAGACTCGGAATCAGACGTGTAGGAAAAATCACATGATTTATGACGTATGTAGCGTGGGTTCGATTCCCGTCAGAGCTGCGTGTTATAGCTCATGACATAGACATTTGGAATGAGATCACATTTGCCATCTGGGGACCGAACAGCCAGAATTCAACATCTTTTAAACTATGGACTATTTAGACTATTTAGGTACAGACATTAATTTTCCCTCAGGATAGCTTGTAACAAATCTCTTCTCATTTACATGTTTTATTTTAGTTTCTTTTATGGAACAAGTATGAAATAGAGACCCGTTGAGGCTACATGCTAACCAACAGTGAAGTCATAGCCTCTCTGAGAAAATCTCCACACACATAAAAGTTAAAGACAATGGCTGTGCTGTGATTTCGGCTGTATTTACCTGTAAAATGGTCGCTCAGAGGGAAAGTTTGAAGCTCCTCCACGTCTGTCAGCTCCCGCACGGTCAAAAGAACGTGGCCTCTAAGAGAGGTGTGCGTGCGGAGGGAAAGCCCGACCTCGCGCTCGCAGGGCAACAATGGCAAATCTCCTCCACGGAAACAAACCAAAGTTTGTCCAGAAAGTCCACAGAGTTGTCCCAGGGTGCTTAAATTGGGGAAAAAAAGTTGCTAATGGCTCTGAAAAGTCGCTAAATCGTGCGACAAAGGTGAAGGTCCGCATCACTACCTGTAAACGCCCCCTGATGACGTGTTAGAAAGCACCAACACCAGGTCAAACGTTTTTAAAACTTTTTTTTTTAAATCAATGTCAGTAACGGCAAAAATAAGATAACTCTGAATCTCTCACTATCTAAACACAGCCCAATTGATATTTCAGAGTTAAGAAAAAAGAAAAACATACAATAAAATAAAACCATAGAAAACAAAACTGGTGAATTCTATTGCTGCAGTTTCATTTTTCATACCTGCCAAATCGTGATGAATACCCTTAACCCCATATCAGCTTATAATGTTTGGAAGCTTGATCCGCCGGATGAAACTCAGCTCTTATCTAACACTCATCCATCACCAGCTAAGAAGCAGCTAACCTGTAATATTCCACAGTGGAGCACACATCATGCATCTTTTGAAGCACTTAGTCTTTGACAGGGTGAAGTGCTGTAAGAGAAACACCAGCCTGTGCAGGATTCAGAGGAGCAGTAAACCAGCTTTTAAAGATTTGCCTGCTGCCTTTTCCATCTAGAGTACTTTCCATCAGGCTTGGATGTTGTGGATCCTGGGTAAAACTCCCATTTTGGCAACAACAGAATCAAAAGAACAGACATGACTTTGACTTTGGGAGTCTGAGACTGCATTTTGCAGCCCAAAGCACACAATAAAAACACAATGAAACAATGCCAAAACCATCTTTGGCTTTGGTTTGATCTGGACACAGCTAACACACTCTGGGGCTGTATTTTTTTTACGTTTTTGTTTTGTTGTTGTTGGAGCTCAAGTTAGAGAACTAATTAGGCACAACCATTTTGACCCAACTTCCTCTCATTTATGTATCAATTCTCTTTTTTCTCCTTTTTCTTTTTTGAATTATGTAGTTCCAAAGTGTTAGTAGTTGCAGAGACAAAACCAAAAACTGCACAAAGTTATTGTGTGCTTGTGGTGAAACATTCTCACTGTTAAGGCCACATGTGGAGTGAGTACGTCAGCCGGGATGCTTCTCCCCGAAAGACTGGATGTTCCAGTCCCACTCACCCACCTGAGAAAACTCTCCACTGCACACCTCAGGTGAAGACATAGTCTGTAAATATTTGCAGATTTTCCTTTAGATAACTGCAAGATTCCTGTGACAGCAGTACCTTAACCTTCCTGACAAGAGTCAGACATGAAAAAAAGAAATAATTCAGTATTTTTCCACCAGAATTTTAAACTCTGCAGCTCAGACAAGCCTTTGAGACAGCCTACATCCCAAAGGTGTTGGATGGGGTTGAGGTCTGTGCTGTGTGCAGACCAGTTAAGTTCTTCCACACCAAACTGTAAAAATCACTTATTCATGGACCTGACTTTGCATGAGGGCATTAATATTTTGTAGTTCTAGCCCACACACAATAAAGTATGTGGATAGACCACATATTTTTGGCTATATAGTGTATGTGAATCCAGTCTGACAAGGCTCGCTTGCAGGGCAGTGTTGAAGATATGTTGTGCATAAAGGTTAAAGCATTTCTCCGAACATTTCTCTGCATCAACTGATTGATCACAAATTGGAAAGAAATAAATATCACTCAAAGTTCCAACCAAATAAAATTTAATGTCTAAAGATTCATCAACATAACAGAAAACATGTGGGAGAAGCTACTTTCAGTCTAGGAGACAAAACACTCCATGGCAGCACATTTTGACAGTAACATGACTCCAGTATTTGGCTTTGTACTGGAGATGATGTTGAAATGATCTTCATTTCTATCTGCAAAAATAACAAATCCAAGAGCTGGAACACAGAAATAAACCTTTATATGTTGCATGTTTTTGTCCCTCTTCAAAAATTAAAATGATGCTCTTAATATTTCCTCCAAGAATAATTTTTTCAGTCCACCTGAAGTTTTCTTGTTAGGCCAGCAGAGGGCAGACAGTGCCTAGCTGCCAAATCCCAAATTTACAATCCTCTTTTAACATTTTACCAGTAACATTTTGGAAAAGAAGAAAATCTCCAAATGATGCTGATCTCCTGTTTATGTGCCTCATAAACACAAGGACACAAACCCTAAACCATGTTTACCAGCATCTGGCAGCTATGTGATGTTAACTCCCCCATGTTTCACATGCATAAAATACATATAGAATATACTACATCTTCAAGACCTTCAAAGCCACAATGAAACACATTAATTCATATACAGGGCCTCAGCAAGGATACAGGTACAGATAATCCAGGCTGCTTTCCATCATTCTGGAACTGTGAATTATATGGGGCTATTTTTGTTTCATAAAATGTCAAAATAAATATGAGCCTTTCACAAATTAAATCAGGTTATGTTTTGATATCTTACAACTGATGTAACGGGTTCACCTAAGTTTTCACAGTGTCTCCCAGGCTAAAATCTCATTTTAACTCAAGGAACATTTGTACGTAAACTCAGTGGGGAAAAAAAAGCATAGGAGACATTTTAAGTGCAAATCCAAGAGAACCTGTTGCTTAATTTGTAAGGTATAAAACATTTCAGAATCGCATATTATTCATAGGTTTTCTAAAACAAAAAACAGTCCCATTTTCCCATTAGGTAGTCTATACAATGTGTGTGATTCTAAAGCTTTTAAGATATATCTTTAGAATAAAACATACAAATCCAGGCCAGTGATATAACCAATAATCAACAGGTTGAGTCTCTCAAGAGCCAAAAATGAAAATCTGAAGAGAAAGAAAAAAAGAAAACAAAACTGCTTTGAATAGTAACTTCTGATGGTTTACAAAGTTCATAGATTTCCCATCCTGTTAATAAGAGCTCAAGATTCCCAATGCCCTCTCAGATAAAAAGATAACAGTGTAAGCTAATATAACAACATATGCTCCCAAAATAAAACAGATAAAACAAAAGTGTAAATGTTGCATTCAGGTTGATTTGCTGCTTGGTGTCAACTGGGGAATGTACAACAAAATGTGAGGAGTGCTTGAGGTGACAATCTATTGTATAAGGGCAAATTTCTAAACCTCATTACTTGGCTTCAGTTTTTTTTTCTGCACTGTTATTTGATTCATATAACTCGAAGCAGGAGCTGCCTTTGGCCAGTGCTGCTAATAATTTTCTCCATGAGATCACAACTTGAATTTACTGATTGTCATTTTCACTAATGATCTCTTCCAATATGAACAATGTTTTTGTGATACTCATCTGTTTGTCTTCAGGTTGAGAGGAATGACTGATGAAACTGACTTTGACAGATCATGAAGTACTGAAGCCTGTTATCCTGAGCTAATGAAGACATTTCAGCGGAGATCACAAGAACAAAATGTCTTATGTTTAAAATATTTAGAGATAATGGTCTAATTTAACCACCATTTTGAAAATATGGGCCAAAAAAGAAAATGGTTAAGTTCGCCTAACTCACGCTTGGATGTGCATTTCTTCTCCATAATGTCTATATTTGTTGGTGGGAAGCCGGTGAGGGATCACATCCATGTTGCTGCACCACTGACTCTATATGCTTCAAAGAAAGCTGAATGTAGGAAAAAAGGGGCAAAACTCATAGAAATAAAATATAAACATCAGATTTGTCGTCTCAAGATAACAACATAATCAAGTTGTGATCTGGAGATAATAATTGACCTAAAGAATTATTAGCAACATTAGCCGATCTGAACTCCCACAGATAACAGTGCAGAAACCCAGTTGCTGACCAGTCTTGAAATGTGATCTCATACAAAACGTTTTTTCAAAAAGATAGCAAACAAATGTAACTGACACTTTCCGAACAAAATCAGAAAAAAAAAAAAAAAAAAACAGAAAAAAAGAAGACAATATTAGATAATACTTCTCTGGTATATTGTTACTCTGAAAGTTGATACAATAAAGTCAAAACTGCTATGATTGGTGCAAATGCTGAGTATTACAACAGAAAATCTATTCATTGTGCAAAAACATCAAACTAATGAAACGGACCGACATGGTGTGTATCTGTGTGAACCGATAAAGGCAACAGAGAGAAAACAAGAAAAGTAAAAGTCAGCATGCAGTTGAAGTGTCACGCCGTAAGGCAACTGAACGTCTCGGTTGGCTTCCCTGCCTGAAAGCTCCACAAATACACCGCTGAACAGGGATGTTCATCTGGTTGTGTGTTCTCAAAACAGAACAAGACAGAAATCTGTTAATGAGCATTCGGTGTTTTGGCAGTTTCTTCTGCGTTTATCAGCCTCAGCTGAAGTCAGAGAAGGTTGTGTAGAATGTTGCTAAGGGCTGCCAAGGGCTGAGGTTTACAGTACGCGCTGGCAAGCACATCATCTTTAACACGAGGACACTGAAGTTAAACTTGTGTATTCCTGCCAACATATGCAATCTTCCCTTGTACACCTTAGATTCTGTAACAAACAGGTGATTCTGATCATCATGGACCATGTGAGCAGCTTCGCGCCCTTTGAGGGGATTTTGAAAAGGCTGCTGGAGTGTCTGAGAAGATTCATTTGAAACGTTTATCCATCAAAATGTCTGTTCCTATTTTGAGGCTATGCAACTCGTAACTTCAAAGTGAACTTCTTTAAAACTGAAGCTCTTGTTTTCCTGTCCTTCCTCCCTCATCAATGTCCACTATCATGCACAGTTTGTCCCATTAACCTAAACATTCAACAGTCCATATACCCCTCCCCAACCACCCCCCCAAAACTTCAAGACGACAAGCCACAGGGTACAAAACACTGAGGAAAACAAGTGAAATCATCAACTTGACAGCTAACATAGCTTATAATCAGTCTAAGGCAAAAAAAAAAAAGAACAAGTAGTGGGTTGGTGAAGTTAGGAGCTTTCTGACAACATACATGTGTATCACTCTGTGGACCAAAGTCCTGTAGTCCACGCCATGCGACCTCTGTGGTGGAAAAACCCTTTACGCACCTGCATGGCCTGATTCCTAGGTTGGGATCTACAAGAATCACCAGTGACCTTTACACTCTGAAACTCTCTCCTTTGCCGTCAATGTGGCGCAAACGCAGGTAGACGTCAGTGCCAATGCCCTGCATAGACTGTATGGACAGAGAGCCGCCCAGGTACTCAGCGTAGGCCCTAGATGTGGGCAAGCCGAAGCCAAACCTGCAGGACACAGAGACACAGGCGGCAGGTTTAAGATGAGAGTAAAGCAGTCACGTTATATCTGTGCTGCGCGGCTATCTGATTCACGCCTGGCTGAAAATGATCTGTTTCCAGCAAAACATGAAAACAAGGGGAGCTGAAGTGGCAAACAAGTGCAACACAGGACTGCAAAATGCCACCTGCATGTAAATACGGGTGGTGGTGGAAACAGAGGAAAAATGTGTGGCCTTGAAGTGCAACCTGCACTAGGAAATGGAGCTTTTTAAAAACATGATAAGTCAAGTGTAAATGCAAACAAGAAGTATTAGAAAGAGAGAGAAACTCAAAATGCTGGGCTGCATTTACCACCACCCTGGTTTGGTTTAAGTCTGACGCTGACTTTCATTCTTACCCATGCATAGGGCTGGACTGGTTTCCACTGTTGGTAATGTTGTTGAAGAGGTTGCTCATGCGGGGGTCCTGCGCACTCTCCTCAGCCGTGCTGAAGTGGTAGTCCATCACCTTGTCTACTATATTGTGAGGGATGCCGCCACCACGGTCTGAAATTCTAAAGAAAGAAAAAAAGTTATCTTCAGAAGCTCAACCAAGGTAATTTCCTTCTCTTTGAAATAAATGCTGCTCTATTCAAACATTCAAATTTGAATCCTCTTTGCATTTAAGGCTTTGAAATCAGCCTTTACAAAATATTGCTGCAGCTGTTCATGAAACCAGTCGCAGTGGAACAGACACTAAACCACTCACCTGATGACAAAATCAATGTCATTATTGGCAATGGTCACAACCACGTCGGGCACATTGTACGGGGTGTCCAGATGGCTTTCCATGGTGGCCCTGAAGAGACAAATAGATGGACGTTATGCAATGGACGCTGCCATGGACTGTACCTCTGTGTGAAGCCTGAAATCATCAGCATTCTCTTTACTAATTACATACGAAATCACAAGAGCCAGCAAACAATAGTTTTCTAAATCTGTCCCTTCGCTTCTTCTGCTTCTGTCCTCCAGAATGGAGACCAAGATGAATGATGGGAAAGTAGCCAACATACAGCCGGCAGTGCCGGGCCAAAATCTGTTCTCCCAGCTCAGATCACAGCGCAGAGCTGGGAAACTCAAACCAAGAAACAGAAAATGAAAACTTTACTTCTCATCCTAAGAAGGTTAAGATAGAAAAAAATCTCTCATCTTTATAATTAAACTGTCGTCTGGATATTTTTTAATCTCTTGTTAAGTTTTATGTCACAAAAAATATCTGATTTATTTTTTCCTTTAAGGAACCCTACCCAGCATCAAAGGTAAAAAAGAAGTGTGCTCCGTCTAGTTAAACCACTGGAGGTCAGCAAAGACAACACTCTAAGGGGGTGCTGAGTTACTGTGTAAACAACAGGAACAGATAGTCAAGCTGGAGATGAATAATTGGTGGTAAGTTTACCTCATGGCATTCTTGAGGAGCTCGGGCAGGATGTAATCCAGAGGCAGAGGGATGAAGGGGAAGCGAGCTGCTACGTGTCCGTTGATCCTCACCCGGGGTGAGTTACCGTACTGGTGCTCACACAGACGTCTGGTGAACGAGAGGGAAAAAACTGAACATTAGAAGTTCCACACAGGTTGTGTTTTATTGAATCCATATTCCTCTGGATTTCACAGGTATGTGCATCTTGTGCTTATACATCTAATCTCTGGCCTGTCCTTCCAGCCTCGGTGTATATGACTTTAAACTGCAGAGATCGATTCATATTGATGACCGTGCCAATATTGTCATTAGTTTTGCAGGTATTAAGCCAAAAACCCAAATACTGCACAAATTAAAAATCTGACCTGATGATGGTGCCAGATAGAAAGTTCAGCAAATTTATTACAATTCATACTGAGGGGGAATTAAAGGTATGATTCCCCACACATCCACACACCACTTACCAAAGTGATGGGCCGCCAAACAACACTGTGACAAACACTGAGATCCCCTGAGCCACACTGTTGTGGTTAAAAATACAGCTTTTGTTAAGCTTAGATGCGTCAGAGATGTGTTTTATATTGTAAAAATGTATTGTAAATACACTGTAAATATAATTATACTGAGCTGGTTCCACATCCATGTAATTACAGCTTGGGACAGCAATACCGATGTTGATTTCATTGTGTTCACCAGCTGCACACAGCCCCAAACAACAACAACGACAACAAATAACTGTATTATTTCCAATCTGTTCTCTGATTATTAGTCCAGACACAGTGGGGTTTTTGTGAACTTTCTTTTGAGTCCAGTAAAAGTCAGTGACTCCAAAAAGGTCATTTGATAAGATTACAAAAGGTAAACAAAAATGATAGCTCATATCTCGACCACAGCTCCAGGTACTAAAACCTGTATGTTCCCCAAGGTTTATCAGGTGAACTCTGACTTCCCTCAGTCAACACAGAGCTAATACAGAAACAGAAAGTCATCTAAAGGTGATAAACAAACAAAGCTGTGTGGCTAAATCACCCACCTGGCAAAGTCCACCCACTTCTCTATGATCTTTTTGGGAGAGAGACGTCTGCATATGATCCCAACAAAATCAGGCTGAAAGAAAAACAAAAACAAAACAGAAGTATTTAAAAGTTTTAGCCAAATTAAAAGAAAATGAACTATACCTTGAACTACTATGAACTATACTATTTTTTAAAAATTAGTTCAAAATAACTAACTGTATTTTGTCTATTTTACACAGCTGATGCTTCACTGCGGGGAGGATTTTTCTTTCTCCAAGTGGATCTTGCTATTTAAAAATCATTAGAATCATAGAAATAGTCAGATGTACATTATCTTCGTGGAGGGCGAGATGGTGCGTGGCCAACATTCGGATTCCCAGACGAGAGCACAGCGTTGTGTCCAGGAAGCTGCGGATGATTGTCTCATCCTGAAAAATGGAGGAAAAAAAATGCTTGAAGCTTCGCTGGCAAAACTCGCCTCCAAATCAATATCAACAGAGGTACGAACAACAGCTGACGAAACCAAATAAATGTGCTGTAAAACAAAACTCTGGTGTCTTAGCTGCAATGATTGGGGGATTATTTCCAACATAGGACACAGCACTGGGGGGTTCTTACCTGGATGTGTCTGCGGCACTCCTTGAAGCCCTGGGCCAGCATGGTGACCACATCTTTGTGGTCATCCAGAAGCTGCTGCACCAGTTTACAGAAACGAGCCTCCACATCCTGATCTTTGATCTGTCAACAAATGAGCACACTTCGTATCAACCCTGTCACTACTTTTTTTTTTTCTTCTAAACAGGTTTAAGGAAAAGTTACTATACATCGTCCACAGCCTTTATTTACCTCACAAGAGGACAGAACCAGGCTTATATTGACTTTTCTATAACAAAAATATTGTTTTCATTCATTAATCTTTTCCGGTTGCTTCTGTTTTGCTATATTTTGCTATCACTGCTAAATTGCCGTCAGTGAACCTATACACGTCCAGCACAGTTTCACAACAGAAGCTTTTCAGTGATTCAAAGAGGGTAATCCCTTTCTTTTCTGGCTTTTAATGTGGAAACATCTGCAGAAAGTGTTGAATTTCACTGGTAACCGAACCACAAAGTAAAAGCAACTGGAATTAGTGAATGAACACATTATTCCTGCTGAAAAGAGAAACACTCAGTGACGAAATCTGTGCTATGAAAATGTGCATAATGTACGTATGTGTTGTAATATACTATGTGAGCTAATAAAGCATGTGGCCGGCTCGTTTTCTGAGATTTGTTTTTGCAAGATCCCTTTTTCTGTTAGACAGAATCGGAAAGTCTACACAGACAACATCGATTTAGAGCTCTAAAATATAAAAATGTTGACAGAGGGTGCATACTTTTACGTGTAATGTAAGATTTTTTTCTGCGTCTGCTGGGTGTGTTTTCAGCAAGCACAGGAATCCAGAGGGCAACCTTACAGATCAGACTGATAAGTCTAAATGCATGCACTGTTGCAGCCTTACATGTACAAACACAGGAACACATTTGTCTTCTTTGCCTGAATCTCCACAAAGACCAAAACAACTGAGCAAAAAGCCAAGACTTAGGCTGTTCACTGTCAGTCAACCAAGAAATAACTGAAGAGGGCTGACCCAGATTCCTCACACTGCATATGCACAAGATGTGAGCTTTTGTCAGCCAGTTTTGACAGACTTTTGTCATAATTCATAATATTTAATAATGTTTCAAACCTAAAACAACCACACAAGTGACATCTGAACGGCAGTAACATACAGTCTCTCAGACCTAACGCAAACATACAGAAATCTTATCGCTTCTGACACCACGTTTATTGCTACCCTGTACATAGGTGGGTATACGTTTATCTTTCACTCTGCCATATGCACCTTAACTGAAATCAAACACGAGTCTTTTATTGCACTTTGGGTTTTTTCTGATGCTCCAAAGCACCAGGAACAGTCTCATCTCAGCTGAACAGACAACTGAAACTTGAAAATATTTCACAAGGACACAAATACACTTAATCTTTACTTAATTAACTCCACAAAAAACAGCTGTTTTCGATTTCTCTCATTACTTTAGTGGAAATGACAACACTGTATAGATCTCAGCCCCCCCAAAAAAGTCACTTCAACATCATTTTTGCCAAAATATTTCATGCAGCCACTGTAGGGACATCCAATATTTTTATAGCAGTGGACAATATATTGAATTTTTCTAAAAGAAAGTAACTGTGTTATTTATTACCCTTTTTAAGGGTTATTCAGCAAACGGCTGGACTGTTTTTCTGATCAAACCAACCTAAAAGACTGGTAAAAGGTTTATTAGTGCTCAGATTAAACACAGTCACGCAGCACAGCCAGCAGTTCTCAGCAAACGGGGTAAATGTTTGACACTTTGCAGAGGGAAACCAATTATAGTTTCCACAGAATTTAAATGGAAAAACAATCTTCTTTCCGGTGTGCTACTGTGAATAGTTCTATTTCCAAACTGATTAAAAACTATTTTGAGAATAAACTGATCACTTAAGTAATCTAAAAATAAAAAATAAAAAAAACCATAAGGTGTCTGTAGCTTGCCCAAGCTACAGACTCCGGTTTACCTCGGTTTATCTCTTTTCTTTGTATATCTGTCTTTGTAAATTAAATAATTGAATAAATTTGGATTTTTGGGGCTTTTTGACATCACTTCATTTGTTTTTGTTAAACAGACGTGGTGGAAAAATTTAGTTGCAGCTCTAACTGAACAACACACTCAGGATTGGCTCACTGCTGAACAGATGTACCAATCCCATAGCTGCAACACCCAAGACAATAAAAAAGTCTTGACAGCAAATGTTCACACTTCCTGTTTATGTTCACGAATAAAGTTGCTCCATGAGAAGTGAGAAATGAAGAACTTATTACCCTGTGTGTGTGTATGTGTGTGTGTGTGTGTGTGTGTGTGTGTGTGTGTGTAGGTGGGACACTCACCGGGGGAAAGTCACTGAGCATGTGGTAGGCTCTGATATACAGTTCATGCTGTAAGAAAGGAGAGGAGAGGTGGAGGCTATGGTTAGACTAATTCTCTGTGACCGTCCATCCAACCAGAAATCACTACAGCCCCAGAACAGGCCCCTGACTGGGCCCCATGGCGCAATTGACAAGTCCACATGTGGCTTACATTCCAAAACATTTCAGGATGCTTCAGAGTGATGAATTTCTCTGTGGCAACGGCAAAGCCTCATTTACATTTGAGTTTAAATGACTGGATGAGATCAAGCTTTAATTCATCATCTGGATATGTATCAGCTGAAACTCAAAATCTGCTCCAACCATTGTTTTCTTTTTGATAAAAGAGTTGTGAGAGTGAGTTAAGCCGCTCTGACCTACATTACAGATAGCGCCATTCAAAGGGAGCTACGCTTTATGCAATCGGCACAGAGGAGCTCCGTGATGCCAGAAAGGAAGGAATCTAGGTGAAAGTTCATCAGCAACAAGACGTGTTGTAGAGGTGGGGAATTGGTTTTGAAGGACCTGTTTGAAACAGAGAGAGGGAGCGTTTGTGGTTCCTACACAAACTGGTAATAAAAACCATGGCACATGATGATCCAGGCTCTGGCATCAGTTAATTTCTTGTGTCGGCCTGCAATAAAATCTGCTTTATGAGTCATGCTTTTCAAAGTTCAGAGGAATTTTGTTTGTCCAAAATGGCATTTGAAAAACTCAACAGCAATGTGTCTTTCCAGGAGCTGTTCCCTGTTCATGTTGCAAAGAGCTCACTGCGGACAGTTTTCACTGGAATGACCTTCTGACTGCTGAAAATAGGAACTGTTCAAGAACTGTCAAGGGCAGAAAAACATTTAAAAAACAAGTGTATTCCTTAACTATTAGTAGTTTACATGACAGGCCTGGACCACTCAAAAAGAAAGTTCTAAATATATCTGGTGAATCTGACAAACCCACTTCAGTCAGTTCTATGTGCCTCTTAAGAACAAAGTTGTTCACGAGTGATTCTTGTATGAAGCTCATTGTGAATCAAGTTTTGTGTGTCCAGAAAAATGACGCCATTTCTTTCACTAGAGATGAGTGATTTTTTTTTTTTTTGCCATTTCAGCAAAACAAACTTGTTCAATCTTTAAACATATGAGCTTTGCTTATTTATTAACTGACATGTCAAGTTAACCCAGATACTGAAGGTTACGTCTGCTTCCAGCACATTATGTCATACAAGTGCTTTTAAACAGTAAGCTGCAAGTCTTGCATCGGCAGCAATGTTGGTGTTCTGTATTTCTAATGGACTGGCAGAAAGGAACAACACTGCTGGGGCAGAAGTAGGACTGGGCAAGATGTAATTCAAGGTGCTGGCGTAGCCGTCAGGAGAAATTTTGGGTTCAGTGACTTGCCCAACATGTGGACAGGAGGAGCTGGGGACTGAACCGCTAACCCTGTGATTAGTGCTCTACCTACTGAGCCACACCCGCCCCCCTTTCTACTGGGAACAATCGAGGCCGCAGCAGTAAACACTCGCTGTGTGGAAGCACTTCCCTCCTTTCATCCAGAGTTCAGTCAAGGCTCTCCGGTGTGGTGGCCCCGTTGTCACTTTCTTATTATAGTATCTGCTGCAGGAGCAGTGCTGAGTGAGAACTGTGTTCTTACCACTTGCAGAATGGTGGGGTTGCAACCAATGATGAAGGGCAAACTACGGAAGCCCTTTATGCGATGAGCGATTCGCACAGGCAGCTCCTTCTGTAGGTACTTGGCACTGCTCTAAGATCGCAGACACACAGAGATAACAGTGGACAGAAAGTGAGTGAGGAGTCACAGACATCAAAGAGCTTCTCATTACACGTACACTTGGCAGTTCTCTCAATGTGGCTGAATTATTTACCAAGATGTGGTGTCCATCAGGAGACTTCCCAGAATACAGCAGGGTCGCTAAGGTGAGTCGCACTGAGGCCTACGGAGACATTAACATGTACGATCAAGCACACATTCACCATCAGAACTGCAGGTCGCGTAGCACCATAAAATAACCACAAAAATATAAATATTATGCTATAATATTATCACAATTTACACCACCAAGCCTAATTTATTTTTAAAGCTGCCAGGTGTTGTACAAATTAATATTTTTACATGCAGAAATTTGCTAAAGCTCAGCCAGAGAAACCCACTAATGATCACGAACTGCAGGAGAAACTCCTGTTTCACCAAACAGTAGGTGATGAAAGCCGAGTAGTGATGGGATTTGAAGCCAATGATTAGGTCACTGATTCAATGAACACTTTTAGACCTTTACAAAACGTCTCCCCAGAGTTAGATGAACTATAGTGTAAAAAAACTGTAATAATTGTTAAAAATGAAGCTGCTGACGCATATTAAACCTGTGCATAAGGAAAGCCTTGCTATGCCTAGCTGCAGCCAGTAGCATCCATAAGAACAGGTCTTATCCAGGTAAGCCTAACTAGCATTGGTATTACTGCCAGTGTTTGATATGATTCTGTAATCTGTCTCTGGATTTCCTATCTGGATAAGGAAGAACACATGTTTACGCATGCAGAATGAATCTGAGCCAGACCACATCTGGAGGTGGTCTGGCTCATGTTAGGACTGGATGTCATGTGAACTCCAGGTATATAAACAAGGCCTAAGTGGCGAACATAAGCCAAACAAGCTCTTAATGTTAAAAGCTGTAGCTGTGTTTACCCTTCTGTTTATCCCCTTTCCAAACCCAGGCTGGGAACCGCTGGACCATAATTAATGTCTGACTATAAGTCACAAGACAGCAGCAACTGCAGCTGACTACCATCAGCCAGATTAGTGGTCTTGGAGATCAGAAGCCACATGCACTTAAATGAGCACTAATGGTGGCTCCATTTGTGCTGTACAGTATAATGCATTTATTACTTTACTGGCAGCTTTAGGTTTTGCTCGCCCAGTCAGTCCCACTGTATGAGACAACTACATTTCACAGTCAGTGGAAAATGCTGAGATAGGGTTTTGTCTAATGAGACTATTTGATCCTAACACACAGCTGCATATTCCTTCTGCATTTTATGATGAAGAAATACTAGTGTGATTTGTTTTGCTCCACACTGTGAAAAAGCTTAATGTCCAGCAGACAGTTAGTAAGCATATGACAAACTTGCGATGCATTCATGTTCTTGCCAGGGATAAAAACTTCGTGGGGAAAAAAATGAGGGAAGATTCTGGGGGAAGAAAAAAATCAGCAGGAAGCAGGAGTTTGTTATGGGAAACGACAAAAGCTATCCATGTTTGACAACAGATTTCCCTCATAACTTTTATTCACTGAATATTGGCTTTACACTATATAAGAGGAGGAAGAAGAATATGACAGATCTAGGAGAGCGAGAACTGACTTCGAGAACCTGTTTATTTAAATAATCGTTTCGAAAAAGCAAAATCTTTTAGAGACGGGATCTAAAGCGAGATCGTTATGCAGGCTCCTCGTGAATTGGGTCAACTTAACCTCCGTAGCTGAAACTTAATACCGTCAACTCCCCTGATATTGGTCAATCTTCAGACATATGTAGTATAATTCACATGACAGCGTTGTATTGACAATTCTTCGTCAACATAAGCGTGAACAAACCATTGGGGTGCCAGGATTGTCAACACAATAGTGTTGATTTGTCCAAGATTAACGATTGTTAGCTAGCTAAACATAACGAAAAACCGTGGCGCTGCATTCAAGTCCTCAGAGCAAATGAGTCAAATAGCGGTTAGCGCTAACGTAACGGGTTCGGCGACCGTGGATTTTTATAAATATGCACTATAATCTGAAAATCAAGAAATGAACATATACATTTTTCACAGGTATTTTGTTGCTTTGGTGACAGCTGGAGAAATAAGTCGTGCTTCATCCACCTTCTCGGGTCTGAGTAGTAACTAACCCGAAATAGCGTGATTTGATCATCTAAGTGGGACAGTTTCGCATTTACTGGCTTTCTTGTGTCCCTGAACGCAGCACAAACCGTGCTAACAGCTAACGTTGCTGTCAAGCTACAGCTAGCTTGCTCCCTCGTTGCCACGGCAGGAGGATCGCCGTTTCAGAGGAGTGAACCGGCATAGAGTCACATTCCTACCTTTTCTGCGGAAACATCAATTGCAGACTGGTTGTAAAACGACGTGACAGTCTTTGATCGCTCTCTTGCCAACTCTGAAAATCCCTGCATCGAGGACGTGGACCGAAATCTGTGGCTCTCCGTGCTTGACATAGGCGGCACTGTTTTGGTGACGGGGGCCAGCAAGAGGCTGCCGAGCCTCGGCCTGACCCTGCAGGTAGCACCGCTCAGCATCTCCACCGCTATACCCGCCAGTCCAGGACGCATTTGGAGAGGACCTGTGTGCGCGTTTGTGTGTGTGAACAGGGCGGCCCTGTACCCGTACAAGCACTAAGTGTTGGGACTGCTACGAGGCCATTAGGGTCGCGTCGTAATGGTGCACAAAGGCACGGATCTGAATACAGTAAAGAGAGGGTACAGAAAGGGCTTTGTACGCATTGGCCAGTGGGGGAGAGAGCTGGGGCGACGACATGACAGCTGAGCCAATCAGTCTGCCAGAGGCGGAGCGAAACAGCATCAACAACCCCCCCTCACACTACTGTACTGTACTGCAAGGAGCAGCCGGAGCTGTCGGTTAACCATTCCGTGTATTTTAGCCGACTTGTGGCTCAAGGGGACCCGGGGAGGCACAACAATGGATTAGCTGGATTAACCTGTTAGGAGGCCCCCAGTGCTGTTTTAAAGACAAAGGGTGGTCACGCCACATATTGATTAGATTGATTGATTTACTGTGTGAAGTGAAAACTATGGATTCAATTTTTTAAAAACACATCCTCACTTTACTTTTTGTCTAACTTTGCAGGACAGGTGAGTATCTCAATACTTGAAGGGAAAACCAAAAAGAGAATTTACAATAATCTAGTCCAATCAAGTTGTCACTTCAACAAAACAAACTGTGCCTGTTTTCCTGCCACTCACTGAACTCTAGAAACATTTTCTGTTATTCTTGACATTAAAAATAAATGTCATGCCAAATGCTCTCAGTCCTTAAATTATTAAAAAGATCTCCAGCAGTATTGCCGCCGGCAGATGGTTGTCTTACTCACAGAGAAATGGCACACTTTGACACAATGACACAGACTCATTGCATAACTATAGGGAGGTATCTGCCCTGCCAGTAGAGAGCAGCTTTCAGAAGAATGAGTGACAAGGTGTGAGTGAAATGCAATTTATTTGTTAAATCTCAGAACAAATGGGGCATCCAGGGTGGCCTGGTGGTTAAGACACCTATGTCTGGGTTGTACACAGAGTCAGTAGTGCAGTAGAACTGTGCCATGTATTCTGTTTGGAACAATATAATTAGACAGCACAAAGGAACACGCTGTACTACTTTTATTTCCTAAGCAGTACGTTGCCAAGCTGCACCTCCACTTTGCCTCTTTAGTCCTTACAGAAACATCAATACTGCTGTGTTTGCATTCCTCAGTGTTATTGGAACATTTAAAAGTAACATTATACAGGTCCAAGCCTGGCCTTAAAATGGCAGACAAGATTCATTCACAGTTATTTAAAAATATATGTACATTTGAAAATAAAGAATATAGTTATCAATGTATAAATTGCACAAAAACACTGACTTTATGAAAATTTGTTTCACTGATTAAACCTGCATTTAGCTGTTAAATTCTCCACTATGTTCACCAGCTAATTTTGTCTGTTTGCTGTCGGCACCTCTGCAGGTAGCGTGTATTTATCAGAGGTGTTTTTTTTTTTGTTGTTGTTGTTGCTGAAAACCAAAACAATGAGCTGCAACATATTAAAACCCTCTGTGGAGCTGAAGGACACTGCAGAGTCTAGTGATATGTATTTGTGGGTTCATCACTATGAGCAACACCTTTCAATGTAGGAAATATCTTATTTCTCATACAAATATCTTGTTTTTGTTTTTTTGTTTTTTTAACAAAAACTGATAATGGTGAATGGAATCATGCTGAGTGGCACTTTATTCATCAGTAAAAGAAAAACAGAGCATTAGCAACTAAAATTGTATGGGAACCATGACATGAAACTGTCAAGGACTCAAATAAAAGCAACACCAAAGTGGCTATAAAACAAGATCTAAACTGAAAATGCCTGAGGCCAATCACAGCTACATGAGCAGCCCAGGTTGTTATTTTGTAAAATCATGTATACGTAAACATAGTTATGTTCTGTTTCAACCATCTACACATTTTTTTAACAACCAATTTACAGTAAATTGAGTTTGGTTATTATGTTAACTGATAACATAATTTTTTAAACTGACACCATGGTTTTCTGGTTGAACTTTCTGGATTTGCACTGGATCTTTTTATATACTATATAAAAAATTGCATGTCACATAGCGACAATCAGTTCTTTCCCTTAAATTATACTACTGTTACCTACATTTTATACTTTTCAGTATAAAATTCTGCAATTTAAAAGTGTACATTTTGTGATGAACTCCACATGACATATTTTCATCTAGAAAATAAATAATGTTGCTGTTGTGTACCATCAAGCTATCTAGTTGTTACCTGCTCTGACAGATCTAACTGCAGAAGCATCGCAATTTGAAGAAAATGAGCAAAATCCCAGAGAAGATCTGTCAGCTTGCGTTAACTGATGCAGAGCAGCATGTTGGCGTGATTAGTGTGGGTATTTACTCTGACATATGAATGATTTGAAGTACTACCTCACAAATATCAAAATGTGGTGCATACTCCACTGTCTCTTTTTTCACAGTATAAAAACCCTAGGGATCTGTAGGGTTTTTCTTTTTTCCTCTTACATTACTCAGGAGGACTCTTCTCTTTTCCACACTATCACCATATTCTTGTCACTGAGGGCCACCAGGTAGTGCAGCTCAGGGTCCATTGCTACACTGTTGATGGAGGGGCCCTCTACTTGACCGAGGCCCTTCTTTACCGGCGTCGGCCACTCCAACACCTGCCAAAACAAAGAACGGTCTGGAAATTGTAGCAGATGCTTACAGTGCAGATTTTGGGTTGTAATTTTACTGTTCACTGTTGTTTTGTCTTCCAAATAATTCTGGCTGTCCTGGTGGTTTGTTTACAACACGTCTAGCTGCAGACCTACAAAAAAACCCTGTCCTTTACATAACTTTATATAATACCAGGAAAACAGAGTTGTGAAGTAACAGGACATTTAGATGAGCTGGATACCTCAGTGGGAAGTATGGGTTTCCCAGTCTGGAAACTGTTTTTCTGGAGGTTAGTGACGTGGTATGTCCATAGCCTGCCTTTGTCATCACCACACACTATGTAGGCTTGACCTAAGGAGAGAGGAAAAAAGAAAAACCACACACACACACAAAATAGAACATCAACCTCAGACAGGCTTTTTTCTCCGCTACTCAGCTGAAGCAGAACACAAAAAAAACAAAGAAAAAGAAAAAAGAAAAAAAAGAAAAGGAACTCGAAATGCAGCTTGAAGAATTCAGAAGAGCTTGAAGAAGTCTGTTTGTCTAAAGTGTAAAAATCAGTGAATCGTTTATGCCACCTTTGAGACCTGCTGCCATCCATTCTTATCTGAGGATATGACCAGCTGTCTCCGTGTACAGGACAAGCAATTCACCTATTAGAGCTGCAGATAGTTTAGTCTGACCAGCCCGATGAATTTACATTCTACTGCCTTTGGCGCCCCCTTTCTGCTCCAAGTGCAACAAATCTTCTAAACTCTGCAAGATCTGTTTAACTTACTGTTTTTCTTTCTTAATTATTTTTGCCTCTTATTTTTTATTCTTTTTCTATGTTTTTATGTTTTCTTATTACTACCAGTTGCTTTATTCTATTGTACAAATGCAGTCATATTGTTATGTTAATCTGATTTTAATCATGAGAAAGGTTAAACTGTACTGAGTGTTTGTTTGTTTTTTGTAGATGATGTGGGCTTACCAGGACAGGTGTTGAGAGCCAGGTAGGGAATCTCCGTGTTGGCCCACTGCAGCTCAGCAAGAACCACAGCACACACCGTTCTGCTCTTCTTGTCAGGCCGCTGAGCCTTAGTCCTGCTCCAGCTCCACAAGTAAATGGAGCCATGCATGTAGTTCTTGGAGGCTGGAGGATCATAATAACCCACAAGTTAGCATGACTAAAAATAACTGAGGTGGCATATGTTATAGGTCCTGTAAATAAAATTACTGTGGTATACTGCAAGACTTCTTACCAACTATATCGTCAGTAAGGAAACTCAGGCCGTCAATGGTGTGGTAATCATGGTCCTTGTCTTCCTTTTTATATATGGGAAATGTTATCTCCATCTCCTTCAACCTACTGAGGAAAAGAAAATAACACCACATATAACACCTTGTACATGAACCTTTTGTGTAACCTGTTTCATACCACATGTTGCAAAAGTGCCTTATTATTAAGGCGACACTAATGGACACAAGAACGCAAATATATATGCACACACACATTATAAATGCCTTTACCTCTTTGTGGTGTTGTTGGTACCGAGCTGTGTATCGAAGCAGTGCAGGCCATCCTCAGAGGCAGTCAGTAGGTGAGCGCTGGGGGAGGTGGGAGGGAGGCAGATGTGCAGAGGGGTGGCACTGATTTCCAGCAGCAGCAGCTGACTGAAGGGACAAACAAAGCAGAAATATTCTCAGCATCACAGCCTGAACCTCTCACCTTTCACCTACCCTACCTCATATGGTACACACCCCTTAGTCATTGCAAACTGAAACTAAGGAAGCTAAAAACAACATTAAGTACACCAAGTTATAACTTGGTTACACAATTTAAAAAGAAACAGTACGAACTTTCTGATCAAACGTTATACTAAAGACAGATTTCCAGCTGGTAAATTACCCAAGCAGAAATACTCACCTAACTTTGAAGTTGTACTGGCTGTCCACTCCACCGATGTCCCACATCGCTATCTTGTTATCATATGATCCAGCTAGAATGAAAAGGTGAGGGGTGAAGCAAAGCATGGAGATGTTTGTGAAAGGACTGTGAAGGGAGCCAAGTCAGCTATGAACCATCAGTGGCTGCTCAAACCTTCACACATACAAAAAGGAACACAGAGTAAGTGCAGTTAGTCAGAAGTAACCGTGACTCACTGAAGAGGATGTTTCCCTTGTGGTGGTTGAAGCAGAGGACAGACAGCGACTTGCGGCTGGCTCTGAACTCCCCGTAGGCCATGTTGTTTCTCGGGTGGATCAATTTGACCAGTCCTCTCTTTCCACCGGCTGCCAGAATGCTGCAGTGTTGAGCCGAGGCCCCGCTTCCCCTGGACATCAACACTGTGGACCAGGCCAGGGAGAAGAACTCCTGATGTGAGGAAAAACAGATACAAACAACATCAGACAAAAATCTCAAGCTTATCTTATGATGTGAATAGTCGATTTTATGCACACATAATCAGTGTTTTTCTGATATCAGGCCAGCTGTGCTGAACCACTACAGTTTTATCACATCTGCCAAACTACTGACATGACAAAAATCTGCAAAATTTATACTAGCTAATAAGAACTACAATACAAGAGACAACTTTCAGATTCTGATTACAAGGAAGGGTAATCAAAAGGATGGAAAATATAATTAACTTCAATAACATCCTGAGTTTTTATAAGCAAAGAAAAGTCTAATCTATAAAAGAAATCGCTGTTGACTCAGAGAAAAAAAAAGAAGCACACCTCCCCAGGAACTTTGTACTTCTTCATCACCATCCCCGTTTCACAGTCAATCACACAGAGAGAGTCTCCACCACAGGTTGCAACCAAACGGCTTCCTCCACTACCGCCTGTCAACACAGGAATAAAAGAAGATAGATTTAAGCCTCCTTAAAAAGGTTCCGCCCTGATGAATATGAGGGAACAGTTTCTCTAAATATGTTCAACAGTACCTGTGGAGTCTGGTAGCGGTTGGAAAGCACAGGCCCACAGCTGGGTGGAGAAATCCTCAGAGTTGTCCTGTTTACTGTGGCACTGGAGTATGTGGAGAGGCTTCAGACACAACGGCTTCTGATGGGAGGAAATGTGGACAAACAAGAAGATGAAAAAAAGGACATACAGCAATGGGAGGAAAGGGATTTCAAGGACATGACATGTTAGCATACTACAACTTGCAAATTACCACAATGTTTTTTTGAAGAGACATTTGGACTTATCTTCAGGAGACCACAGATATTGGACAACGGGGAACCTTGTGCAGATCGCTCACAGTCTTTTCGTAACATATTATTTCCATGATTAAATTTCTTGGAGCTCTCAAAAACAGAACACTAATTGCTCTATTTACCTGTGTCTTGCTGCAGCTGTTTAATGTAGGCATCAAATCTTTTTTGTTGATATCTTCCTTCTGTTTAATCTGAGCTCCATCCTCTTTGGTTTGTGGCAGTTTAGAAGCTCTTTTGGGTGTCTCCGCCCTTGTCTGTCTCCTGGTAGGGGTAGAGGGAGGCTGAACTGTCTTGCGGGGGCTCATCCTGACGGTGTTGGTCTGCACTAGCGTCTTAGGTGTGAGCCGGAGGCTAGATTTGCGAGGGCTGTCTTTAGATGGTGAGGCTGGGAGATCTGTGCGTAACTTTTTGACAGGTGTCAGGCTTACGTTGAGGTCCATTGTTTTTTTCCTCTTGGTAGATGGTGAGATTTCCTGAAAAAGCAGAAGTGGCCACATGATTAACAGTGATGATGGATCAAACACTTTCTGAGCTCTGATTATATTCGTACTGAGACACTGTACAGTCTGAAAATTACAGTGACCATCCAGTCAAGTGTGGCACAGACATCATCAGAACAGGTCATTCTTTGATTTCTTACATTCTCTTTTGTATCGGTCAACTCGTCGCTCTCCAGCTCTTTCTTTGGTTCGGTCAGAGAGCGCAGGTACTCCCTAGCCATGATCTCCACCTAAAACCAATGAAGGCAAAGAGACGGTTACTAAATATGACAGAAGGCAACACAAAAGAAAACACTTTTCACAATGTCTGTAACAATGTGAACTTACCTTCCACTTGACGTAGTCAGTGACTGAACTGGGTCCATATTTAACTTGCTGGCGGGCAGTGTCGACAAACTTCGTCTCCAAGGCGGACAGTTTCTCTGCTGTGATGGGATCTGGGAGATGGAAGCTCTTCTCCCAAAGTGCAGTTATCTAAAATAACCAAAGACAGTTTGTGCACTGACAGGAGGAACAGCCCGCACAGTAAAAACAGTAAAATGGCCAGCACATTTACAGCTGAAATATTTCACTTTCAAACAGTACAGAAACACTGTAAGCAAACTAGCATTGTAGCATCCTTCTCAGCCAATGAGAATAGCATAGAGTATAATACTGACACAACAGTCAAAAAAACACAGTTACATACCTTCTGCTTTAGGGCCTCAGTGTAGGCGCTATGCACGTGGGTGGCAGTATTGGTGATATCTTTGCTATTGTAAATCTTCAGGTTGGGCAACAAATCCACCAGCTTGTAATTATCACTCACCTGAGGGAGGGAAAAGAAACATTAACTGTCAAGCCTAAGACCCAGTGAGGTGTCATTTTATTCTGAAAAACATACTAAAAGGCAAGATTGCATTCAATTTCCGTCCTGCAAGGCACACAAAAATCTAATAAGATCATCTATTTCTTAAGGGTTACCATATAAAGGGCCGAGCACATTGGTGTATGGTCCTTTTTAAGATATAATAGAGATGACAAAACAAATGTGAACATGACATTTCTGCTCCAGAATTACTCTTAGCCACGTCCTCACAGTGATATAGAGGTTGTCCTCCATCTTAAGCTCTTCCAGACTGCTCAGGGACTCCAGAGTTGTAACGTCCTCCATCTGGTTGTCACTGAGGTCCAGGTAGCGAAGCGCGGGCAGCTTCAGGTTCTTGGGCAACTCCTGCAGTCTGTTCCCAGATAGATCCCATCGCTCAAGGGAGTGGAGACGGGACAGCAGCCCGACTGGCAAGTCCTGGTGCTTCAGCCCCAGCTTAGACAGACTTGGGAGCAGAGTATTTCAAGTTAGTGTATCCACATAGCATGAAGTGAAATACAGTATAGTGTTATTTAATGATGACTTTATGACCTCTGAAACTTCCCTTTTAATCCCAGCACAGTTTAATTCAAAACTGCAGTTAAAACTGGGGTTCCTCTATCGTGTATTAATTCTTTCATTGCATTACTGTTTTTCTTCATTTTTTAAAGAGCCCATCATTTCACAGCTTCACTTTCAAACTTTATCCTAAGCTCTGCTTTTAATTAGGTACTTCTTGCTGCCCATAGCCATTACTGGCAAACAAATACTTTAACTACAAGGGGGGATGAGCTGACACCTACAAAATAAACACTCACATAAGGAGAAAAAAAAATATGCTTACTCCAGTGTCTTGATTTGCTCCAGTTTGTTGGTTTTTGGAGAGCCTTTCTCCAGTAGAAGTTTCTCTGTTATTTTCTCCATTGATCACCTGTAGGAAGGAACACGACTCAAATATGAAGATACCAAAGAAACAACAGTAGAGAAAGGATGGCGGTTACATCAGAGTTAAAGAAGGATTCAAGTCTGGAAGTGTGCTCTTTACCTATAACACTGATGTCAGCAGGTCTCTGTTTTGTTTGTATCAAGCGCTCTACCAAATATGTACATGAGGACACACCTTTACGTAAACAAGCACATGGGTGGGGCAATACACAACCTATTGATGATTTCACACAATTACACTGATCAAAAGTTGGTGGCAGTAATGCACCAGGAAGTAGCTGTGGTGTTATAATATTATCAATTACACAAGAGTGAAGGGTGTTTGCTTTTTATACAAGACACCAAGATCTTTGTACTGTCTATGTTAAGGCTTGGTCTCTGGGTGCATTCACACCTTTACTTTGAGCTGCCCATTTTTAATCGAACCACCCAACACACATGTTAATGCAAGGTGTGAACAGGGCCTTTGTCTGCCTTTGGTTTCACTCGAGTTTGCATTTGTATTACTACCACATGCAGGGGCCTTTCACCTTTCGGCTCATTCGCTTCCTTATTTTCACATATTCATTTGCAGCCCATGGTGTTGATGCATTCCAGTCAGGTTACTGAGAGACATGTCTGAAATCTGCCTACTATTGGTGGTAGGTTATTGTCACGGTAAAAACATTTTAGATTAGCCTTGCAACTATTTGCAATCCTGCTCCACCTCATCAAAAACATGCAGATGAAATCAGAATACCTACTACACACCACTACTTTTCTACATACCCTCTGGCAACTACAGAACCACCCCCTGGGGCACAAGTATCGCTGTCTGGGGAATTACTATACTGTGGGTATTAACAAATCAGCCTTGCAAATTGCAGCCATTGTTCATCTTTGCTTCAAAATGACTGCCACAGAAAAAAAATCACTGCTCTGTCCGGCTCCTTTTCAGATCTCGCAGTTCTTAATCCATGTAGTGGGTACAGTAAAGTGTGATTGTTTTCCTTTGTATTGGCATGTGCGGTACAAAACTTTGGATCCTCCTTTGTTCAGCCCCTTTCCTTGTTTCATTATTTACTTAGCAAGTCAAAATGTCCTTACATTTATTGAATTGAAGCTGTTTAATTACGAATTAAATGTTTCCTGCGATAAAAACACACCCTCGCTGAGTGTGTATCAGCAGCTAACACGCAGAAAAGGTCATTTGTACTCACAAGTTAGTCACTCAGTCATAACTGTAACTGTTGTAGCTCGAAAACTAATTGTTCACACGTTGTTTTACCTTTATAAACTCCCTTTTAGGCTACACTTGTATATATTTGTCGAAGGAAATGATCAAGTTGTTTTCTTAGAAACAACCGAGCTTAGCTAACCACGCTGGAAGCACCGACTGCCTTTTCCTCTCTAGGCAACTACGTTAACATTATGTGCAATAAACCAGTTTCTCTTGACCTTTGCTGCACATATCAACTGTTTATCTTACATAAGCATGTATGGTTTTTTTTTAAAATATTCATAGTTTAAATTACTTACCAACACTTCGACAACCTCCGCGAACTTACTCCTACTGTTAAAAACCAACCGAGCTTTCCCGGGGAAAGTCGCGTACTTCCGGTGGGCGTGGTTTAAGAGTCTCCCTTTTTTTTTCTTCTTTTTTTTTTTACCCTGAGCTGAGTCTGCCAGGCAAAATAGTTAAACATCCATTCTGTAGAATACTGGTGTTGTAAGGGTCTGTTGGTCGATAAATAAAAATACTTGTCATCACATTTTAATTTACAAGTCGAATATGGGTTATTTACTCCTCAAAAACTTAAATAGTGTTCATACAGTATGTGGTGAATAAATCAGCAGGCTCCGTTGGGTGGCGCTAGTCGTCTGTTTTTAGCAGGTTAGCCCACTGTTAACAGCAGAAGAAGCTGCAGGATGATGGCTCCTGACAGCAGAGATGGTGTCGCTTCATGTGCTTGTAAAGGCATTCGACGGTGTCTTATATGTGAACAGTATAAGGGGAAAGAACAATTGGAGGCCAGTGTACCTAAGGTAAATATTTCTGATAGAAAACTGTATTTCACATTGTTTTGATCAGCAGGGAAGATACGCAGCTCTTGCTAGCACCGTTCACAACTAGCTACGGGTGCCCGGATAGGACAGTCCATCCTCCAGCCAAAGTTTTGGCTGAGCTACGATCAAAGTTTCTATAACAAAAACAAAAAATACTTTGTTATAGTATTTTTTTTTTTTACAATTATCTAGTTAAGTACCAGTTTTTCTCGTTATATGTCAGCTCGTTCCGCAGTAGAAAAGATATTTTTGTTCATGTCGGTGGACTGAGAACTTAGGCTGCTTAGCTGCTTAACTGTTTGACATTGCATTTCCTAGAGAGGAAGTGACTAAAGTCATGCATCTGCCAGTTTTCTGAGAAAGACATTAATTCGATACGGTAAATTCATCATCATTGAAAATGACAATAACAGGAATGCTAAGTCTTGGTTATGTAGAGTAGACCTAATGTAACTGTTTTGTTGCTGTTTTTGTTTTCATGAAGGTTGTGCATGATTTCCTCTACAATCCTGAGACAAGGCTTGCCATTTGCAGAGATGGTAAAGCTGCATCCTTCCCCTTTCCTGGTGTCTTCCTGTGGGAGAACTTCATATCAGAAGAGGAGGAGAAGGCGCTGATAAGCACAATGGACCAGGATGTGTGGAATCAGTCCCAGTCTGGTCGAAGGAAACAGGTTAGGGTCATTATAATTTAAGGTTGTCTGATTCAGACTGTAACACACCCAGCGCGCGTGCACACACACACAGACATAGACACACACACACAGCTGTCTGCATATATTCTGGCTGATTAAACAAATATTTAAAGGTGTAACTTGTTCTGTCCTAACAGATACTGCAGCACAGGAAAATCTCAGGTGTCTATGAATCATGTGGTGTACGCACCCACGCAGTCCAATCAAACTACAGTATTGTTAGTGTAAATGCAACAATCCAAAGTTCTTTGTGAATTGTCGTTATTATCTAGTAAAATAAACAGAAGTCTTCTGTTGTATTGTTGCAGGACTTTGGCCCAAAAGTGAACTTCAAGAAAAGGAAAGTACGTGTGGGTGGATTCAGTGGACTCCCTGCTTTAAGCCAAAAACTAGTGCTCAGGATGCAGCAGGAGCCAAGTCTAGCAGGCTTCCAACCAGTGGAACAGTGCAATCTGGATTACAACCCTGAGCGAGGCTCTGCCATTGATCCACACCTAGATGACTCCTGGCTGTGGGGGGAGCGCCTGGTTACCATCAACATGTTATCAAACACTACACTCACCATGTCACTCGAACAGGGTCTGCCTGAGTTGGGACTAGAAGAGGAAGTCCATGTAGCTGTCCATCTTCCTCGCAGATCTTTGGTAGTGTTATACGGCGAGGCACGGCATAGATGGAAACATGCCATTCATAGGGAGGATGTTCACAAGCGCAGAGTTTGCAGCACTTACAGAGAGCTGTCTGCAGAGTTCTTACCTGGAGGGCAGCAGGCAGAGCTGGGAGCTCAGCTATTGAACATTGCTTTGAGCTTTCAAGGAACTCCAATATAAACTAATCTGATGATGCAGAGGAAGGCTGTACTACCAAAGCTGGGAGCATAGACGGTGTCAAAAATGTATCTAAGGCATTTTAAGAGATTACACGTTTTGTAAGCCTTGTGAGTCAACAACGCCCCAGAGACCTGGTTAACTGATTAGTCAAAATCTGCACAATGAACAGTCAAATGTTAAATCGCACTAAGGACAGCTGTCATCCAAAATTAGGCCACAATGCAGTTGTTCACCAGATTTGGAAAAAAATGTTGAAAAATATTTCCATGGTTGGCATAGCTAATTATGAAACAGATAAGAGAGAAGAAGAGAGGAGAAATGTAGAGTCTCAGTGAGGTGTTGTTCTTGCACTTTGTTAGAGGGATGAACAGCTTTCTTTCTAAAATATATTTTATCATTTGGTGTTTTGATGATTGTGGTGTAGAACACTGTCACAACAGGTTGAGATTCGTTGAGTGTGAAAGGCCAGAAAAGACGATTCACATCATTGTCACTCTCATCAAAACACTCAGTGAGCCTTTGCGCCCCATATGTAAGCAGCTGTGTACATGTTATAATTAACATCATAAAAATAATGCACATGGTTAAGTGACATTGCTGGCTCCTGTGTTGTCAACTCTCATGCCACCATTAGATGGTACCAGAGTTACAGATTTTCAGATTTTAAGCACAGAAACTTTAAAGAATTGTTTGATCAAGTTGTGGAAGTCACTATACATCCTCTGTAAACAGCAAAAAAAACCAAAAAAAAAAACAGGAGTTTCAGACCTGTTGTCCTTCACAAATGTTGCTGTTAATATTGTTGTTCATTACATGAATACGCAGTTGACATCACATACACACATCCTAAATCAAGATCTTTATCTTTTAATAAAAAAAGAAAATATTTTCAGCCCTACACACTTTGCTTCACTTTTATATTTAGAATATGCATTTAAATTTGCTGCAGTTGGGGTGTCATAGATTTCTCATGCCCATGCTTGGCTCTGCTTTGCTCTACTGTAATGTGAACAAATGGCCACCCAGAAGCACTGCTGGCTCCATCTGAACGGAGGCTGGGCTGCTCAACCGCTACAGTACAGCGAATCATCATAGTAATTAAGTGGTTGCTGATGTGAACGTCATCTCTCTGCTGTGCTGCTGCAGATCACCTTGTCATATACAGCTTTAAAGGGCCATACCAGGGTCAAAGACAAAATGACTTCCTTAAATTTCTCTCCAGGATTTGCTTCCTTTATGTAGAAAGTATTGTCAAAAAGTGAACTGAATCCAAACAATTTCAAAAAACAATGGAGATAGAAGCATTTTTGTTTTCTGGTGTAAATCCTCTGAGAGCAGTGAAGGGTTTATTGGGAGGGCTTGTTCTTGGACTACTTCAGTATTTATAAAGTCTTGACGTTTAAATCTGTTAATATGAGCTTCGCCTCGACTAGCTACAACATTAAAATGCAGCTTACACGTGGATGCATCCAGTATGGTATAAAAATAATCACACTCAAAAAGAGGCCCATCTCCATGAGCATACCTTTACTTTTAATAGCAACTGACTAATGATACTTCTTCACTCTATATAATATTTTTTTTTTCATTGTAATATAACTACTTCTAGTTTAGTAAAAGATCAAAATATCTGTATGTGTCATCCCTGCACAGACACTTATCTTGCCGCATTTTCCATCACGGCTTTGCCTGTTGTCCGTGCTTTTATTTTGAAGGTTTCTGCCGGATATCCCCATTTACTCTGCCTGCTGGCTTGTCGTTGGCTGGAACTGCTGCACAACCTGTTTGTTGATCGCTCTATGTGGCTTATTAACACCCCGAGTTTATTATAAGCCGGGTTGATTTCCCATGGGGCTTTAACTTGCCGTCGCCAGGAAGAGATCGCTAACTGTCTGACAGCAGACACGGCAACACAACGACTATGTCCTGAGATTGTATTTGGCGACGGATTTACACTGAGAGAGGCTTTTCAAATGTAGCTTGTTAGCTAGCTGCGTCGCGTACAGTGTAACACACAGCCTTTTTTGTTCAGGTCCTGGACAGCCTCTGCATGACAAATGATCACCAATGTTAACTACAGATAAGGTGCAGAAACAGCGGTTGCTTTGTTGAGAAACGTGCGAAGAATAATTCCCGGTTGTCAACCTCAGCCCCGGGGCTAACTCCCGGTCGCCGACCGATTTAATGGCCGGGAATCCGAGGAGGGGCGCCGGTCTCATCGGCTTGATGAAGGACGCCTTTCAGCCCCACCAGCAGCCTCTGCAGCCTCACCAACCTGCTGTTGTCGATAAGAAAATGGTGGAGAAATGCTGGAAACTCATGGATAAGGTACTGACAGTGTTCAAAAATATCTTTAGAAACGTATAAACCATGGAACTGAAATGGTGAGTGTTCACTGCCACGTCCATCTTTTTCACTACAGGCAAAATTGGACATGACCTGAACTTGTATGCTAGTTATACATATATTTTGTCTTAACGAATTGTGAAACTGAATGCCAAAATATCTTTCTGTATGGGGGTCTGAGACTTCTACTGCTATGGGCTCTGGTAGTACTGCTGTTTATCTATATAAAGTCAATTTGGCAAACTGACTTGTGGAGCTGTCTGTTGTCTCTATGAGAAAACTGAACCCCAAACAAACTGTACAACAGAAGTACAATAGTGTCCCAGATGAATTGTCTCATTGGGATAATTTAGAATGAATTAGGCCACAGTGACAATAATATGCTGATCGTTTTGCCAGGGATATTGTGGAAACACTAAGGGCCCATGGATATCTATGGGAGATCACCCTATAATTGGTATTTGATCAAAATAGAGGTATGCATGTGTTGTGTGGGGAAACGCCTTGGTTTTGCAGTGTATTCCTTGCTGACTGTCACTCTAGTTTATCTTTTACACAATCCTAACTCTGCTGGACAGAAGAGAAGAAAGTAGAGAGAGAGGGATGAGGAGACGAGTTCACGAGAGATTAATTTAGGAGGGCTGGATTAGGGAGACAGCATCAGATAAAGACCAGAGTGCGATATAACATTGTTAACGTTGTGTGCCTGTACTGTGCAAAGACGTGGCGTGCTGCTTTACTCATACAGTGTAATGTGTTGTCAGGTCACATGGCACTGACTGATCCCTTTTGCTGTTTGAGGTTTTAGAACTTTTTATACCTGGATTATGTTTTTCCTCTTGGTACGGGGTCATAATATGGTATTAGCATTTATTTTCTTGCAGTTCAATTGTATCGTGATAGTATATTGTAATAAAAAAAAATAGTTTTTGGATTTTTGAGAGCAGACGGTTGTGTTGAACATCGTTGTGATTACGTGATTTTTTTTTGTATACATACAAACTGTTGCACATTAATATCAGAAATATTGCAATTATCATCATCTTGCTACTGCAGCCATACCTCCCAGCTCTGTTCCCACAGTGCCTGAAGTATACAATAAATTTATTCTAAAGTGTCATGTTGTAAATCAAAGCAAACATTAAAAGTACACAGTCTGTAGCTGTCACTATTCATTTATAAACATCTACTGTACACTGATCTAAAAGAAAACCTGTTCCTGTTTTTATAACCCAAGCAAAAAAGTAAAATGCCTCCAAAATTTGTATTAAAAGTAACTGCCAAATTGAACAGGAGTCAGTATTTACAGCCTTCATTCAGCTGAACTAAACATGGCAGGTGTGAAAAGCTCCTGGTAAAGCTGACTCGATGTTCTCAAAACATCAAGTCAACAACTTAACCAATCAAAATATGCTGTGGTTCAAAATAGGAAGTCTTTATACTATGACTCTTAATAGTATCAAGACATTCTATTTTAAATCATGGCATATTTTGATTCATGTCACATCCAGCAATATATTAGGTACTGTATTAGGTACAGCAATATAGAGGTACTGCTCTTGTTATTGCCCCATTATTCCAGTAGAATTTCTGTCCCTCTTGCTTTGTGCCTTGCAGGATAAGTCTAGATTATTACCACTTGTACTTGTGTACCATCTTGTTTTCCCTGCACTAACCATCATTCTTATCAGTAATAAAAACACTGTACTCACCAGGTTAATTGCTGAGTTCTAGGTGCGAGGCAGTATCGCTGTAACGTAGTCAGACTGGGCAGGCATCACGAGCAGTCAAATAAGCAGATCTCTCCTCGTTTCTAAGAGAAAACAGTGATGAATGGTAAAATAATTACCTCAACTGTCCATTGTAAACATCCATCACAGTTTACACACCCAGTTCCCGTTCCTGATCTGAGCAATCAATTTAGTGAGTGTGATGTTATCATAACTGATAGAAGTCAATACTGCGGAAATTAGACCCCAGTTGTAATAGACCGAAATTGTCTTTTGAAGACTATACAAGGTCTAAGGGTTTTAGTCATAATTTTTTTGTTGTCATTTTTTTTTGCATGTTATAAGAGTCTCAATGGGCTGTTGTGTTTCCGATCCAGGTGGTGCGTTTGTGCCAGAACCCCAAGGTGGCGCTGAAGAACAGCCCACCCTACATCCTGGACCTGCTTCCGGATACCTACCAGCACCTACGCACCATTCTATCCAGATACGAGGGAAAAATGGAGATCCTTGGAGAGAACGAGTATTTTCGCGTGGTCATGGAGAATTTGACCAACAAGACTAAGCAGACGATGAGCCTTTTTAAGGAGGCCAAGGAGAGAATGTATGAGGAGAACTCCCAGCCCAGGTAGGCTTACATCCCCAGTGATCCCCATCCCCTAAATATGGAGTGAAAACCTTTGTATGTGTCCAATCTGTTTTATTTACAAAGAAGCAGCAAAACTTTTCCAAACTAAAAACAACATTGTAAATAAAGCCATTTATTGCGAGTCCTCTGTCCATTTTCACGGTGTTACTGTTTTATTTCCATGAGACTATTAGAAACAGAATTTAGAAACATACCAGAGTAAACTCGTTTACATTGCAGTGGCCTAGTTTTTGAACTGCTGTTTTTCAGTTAGGTCTACATTACGTTTGCAGTGACCTATTGACATAATTATAGTACATGTTTGGGCTTTAGCTACGATAATCTAAAGAAAGAAACTGAAAGACATTGCTCATTTTTTTGTGTGATTTCATTAAAAAACAACATATCTCTATAAGGTTGCTAAAACGTTTTTCCATTGACTTTTTACAGTTTGCATCCCTGTGATGAAATGCAACTTATGACATTTGGCAAAAGTAGACCAACCATTCAGTCTGAAAGAAAAGAGCTCAACTATATGATCAAAGCGTGATTAAACTGTCGCAATCACATCCACTTCCTCTGTTTCTCAGAAAGCCATTACTAAGCAAAAGTTCATCCTTCCTCTGATGCACTCTGATTTTTATCAGCCATTTCCTCATAGATTCTGTGCATCAACAAATACCGTTAAGGCGGTGGTTTGCAGATTTAGGCTTTACTATGCACAGTCCTGTTAGCTGAACTATCAAAGTTGCATTCGTAGTCAGACCTCAGGGCCAGAGGTCTCGCCATAATCAAGATGTTAATGAAAAACCATAGCTTATTGTGCTGTTTCCTCTTTATGCTTATATGACTGTTGTTCTGGCAAGTTTATAAGGTGAACTGAGTAGCGTGTACGCCCTCATAGCACCAAGCATTTCAAAGTTTGAACGGCATTTCTGTTTGTTGAAGTATGTGGAAGTCGAGGGTGACTGAAAGCGTTTGGAGGAAGTAGGAAGAATAAAAAAGATCAACACTATAAATGCAAGTGTAATACGCACATAAATGAATGTTTGTTTAATAACTGTAATCTTTCTGACAAGTGATATTACTTTGGACAAATATTAGAACTCAGTCTGATAAAGTTCTTAGTAATTTCTATTTGTTTCTTTTGTTGTCTCTCTCTCTCTCTCTCCTCTTGCTCAGGCGAAACCTTACCAAGCTGTCTCTGATCTTCAGTCACATGTTAGCAGAACTAAAAGCCATCTTCCCTAATGGCCTGTTTCAAGGAGACAACTTCAGAATCACCAAAGCTGACGCTGCTGAATTTTGGAGAAGGTCATTTGGGGACAAGTGAGTTTCTACTTTATCGAATAACATGTCTAACGATGAACTGAGCGAACTAAATTTAGGTTGGTATTATAACATTTAACATCACGGGTTTGTTATTTATTGGTGCTTTTAAACTTCTTTATGAAACTATACAAATCAGGCGTTACTTATCTGTCTTGTCTGCAGTTCCTTGGTTAGAACTAGTTTTACTTTCTGTTGTAGCCTTCCAGTGATTCTGTTTAATAGTTGCTGTCTGAGCTTTAGGTTTTGAGATTGTGAGCATGATGCATGGTCTTCAGACCATGGTGACTGGCCAGGTTCCCATAAAAAAAACAACTATTTTCTGGCCCCCTCCCACCCATGAAGGACCATAGTGCCATGGAGGACATTTCGTCAGGCCCTCCACGAGTTTCACCCCATCAGCTCAGGCCTGGAGGCCATGGCACTAAAGTCCACCATCGACCTCACCTGCAACGACTACATCTCTGTTTTTGAGTTTGACATCTTCACCAGGCTCTTTCAGGTAAGGCTCGTTTCCTGCATGCATTTCTTAACATGTTGCCAACACTTGTTGATCTGTGGAATAATGTGGACACATTGGTAGGAATGGGTATTGTGTGACTCTCATGCTTGTAGCGCGTGCATCCACAAGAATGTTTTTATGAGTAGCGACCGATTTACAAACTCCACAAATGACGTTTTACGGCTTAAAAATGATCAAGTGAAATAAACACCCACTAGAGATTTGATGAAAGAATGAGATTCATTTCTGGATGTTCTAAAATATTACTGAAACAAAAAGTAGTTGATATTTGTATCATGAACATTATTTTTTTTGTGTGTTTTGCAGCCGTGGTCATCTCTTTTAAGGAACTGGAACAGTCTGGCAGTCACACACCCTGGTTACATGGCCTTCCTAACCTATGACGAGGTCAAGGCCCGACTGCACAGGTTCATCCATAAACCTGGCAGGTGAGACACAGACGAGCCCGTCGTTGGTCCTCTGTGGACCGGAAATTCATAAAACTAGGGAAATAAAACTCCTCGATTTTAAGGTTTTGGACGAGTCTTAGAGGAAAAGTCAAGATTCCTCGCTGCATCAAACATGTTGTTACAATTGAACACTGACTGTGTATTGTTGGTTGACATTGTTGTCGTGTTTTTTTTTCCCCAGTTACATCTTCAGGCTGAGCTGCACCCGGCTGGGCCAGTGGGCCATTGGCTACGTGACAGCTGATGGGAACATCCTGCAGACCATCCCCCATAACAAACCACTTTTCCAAGCCCTCATTGATGGATACAGAGAGGGATTGTGAGTCCCACTACAACACAGTGTCAAAGCACCAATTTCTATATTTTGGAGTATAGGATGTTCATACATGCCTCTAGGGATGGGTCAGAAAAGACTGGAGAGTGGAGCTGCAGTGACTCCAGAATAGATATTTCTAGTCAGCATATTTAAGGAATGTCATTGTCTTTTACTGTGTTAATTAATAAATCTGTTGCATTTACATGATAACTAAGTATGTGTTTAACACAACTTTCAAACAAGTGTGACTTGACCAATAAATTTATTAAATATGTGCAACACAAAATTAACGCACCATATGAGCATCTGGAAGCTAACATCTAGTGGACATGAGAGGAACTACATTTGAGATACACTGCACCATTCAGCTGAGATGGAGGCTCTTGAGCTTAAAGCTGCTCTGCTGAATATTTTAAAAGAACAATAGAAAAAAAATGACTGAAATATAAAAGGGGTTTCTTGTGGTGACAAACCCACAAAGAATTATTCACAACTCTTGGAGCATTTCAGTATCTTTTAACTCATAGTTTTGGTTTTATGGCTAAGTTAAGAAATTTTACATAATACTGAGCTCTATGTGAATGTGCTGTTTCTCTAGCTATCTGTTCCCAGATGGCCGTGCACAGAACCCAGACCTAACCGGTCTGTGTGAACCATCACCACAGGATCACATCAAAGTTACTCAGGTTTGGCCTTGTTTGTTTTTCATCTGAAAACCACTCAACCATTTTCTTGCACCTCAGGAAATCTGTTTTTAGTACAAAGTACTCATGTGCAATAGTCACACTGCAAAAGATGCATAAGGCAAATGAGAGCCACCGTGTTACACTGCAATACATAGACCACTGTACTGCTCAGCAGAAAGTAGACATTAGACAAAAACATTAAATATAAAATTGAAAGTAAATATCTTACTGAAGTTACTGAATGAATAAAATCTTCTAAATTGAGAATGACGTGACCATTGTGTGTCAACAACTGCCATCTTCCATATAAACAGCCCGTGTCTCCTCCTCCTTCGCCCCTGTAGGAGCAGTATGAGCTGTACTGTGAGATGGGTTCCACTTTCCAGCTGTGTAAGATCTGTGCGGAGAACGACAAGGATGTGAAGATCGAGCCCTGCAGGCACCTGATGTGCACTTCCTGTCTGACTGCCTGGCAGGTGAGGCTGTCTACTGTACACTACTGAGTTGTACCAAATTGGTTTGTCACAGTGAATGCTAACAGATGGAAGGGAAGTCTATCTGTGTTTTGCTTACTGGTGTAAACATTTATTTATATCAGGCAGGGGTTTCATTTCAGTCTCACTGTAAATTTTCACACACAATTATGCACATTTACTGCAAATGAATCTTGGCCCCAAATATTTCGCATCTGTCTTTTGGGATTTTCATAAATTTTTTACATTTGCTGTTTGATCTTAAAGCAAACTCACCACTTCTACTATGTTTATTTATTGTCTTGATAAAGACATCATTGATACCACCAGTACAAGCTGTGAATGGGCTCTCTTCTCTAACAGAAATGCTGATTTAATTCAGTAATAATTTTCAGTTCCTTCCTTTTTGCCATTTTTAAGTTACCATTAGTGAAACTCAACACTTCCTTCTTCTGTGTTTCACAATAAAGGCCTTCTAGCTGCTCAAGAGCATAATCCCATCTGATCCTCGAAGGCTTTTCATTTGAAACATATTTAAGACTTTGCTTCCTGTGTGTACATACCAGGAGTCGGAGGGTCAAGGCTGCCCATTTTGCCGCTGCGAGATCAAAGGCACGGAGCCCATCGTAGTGGACCCCTTCCACCCAAAGGCCAGCGGGGCTTCATTCGCTGGGTTCCAGGGGTCCGGCAGAGCAGAAGCTGCTGGAAATGAAGAAGAAGAAGATGATCGTCTGGAGGACCAGCACCTTGTCATGAGCAGGCTAGCCTGCACCAAGGTAAGAGGACCATATCCAAAAGGTTTACATTCCAGGAATCCTCAAATACACAAACATCAACACGACACCCTCACCTCATTCGATTTTGTCTCAACAATCCATATGGGATCATTTATAAATGCAAAATTTAAGTCTCATTTCTGGCTCCGTGTGTGTGTGTGTGTGTGTGTGTGTGTGTGTGTGCAGGTTGAGCGTCCACCATCTCCAGTGTCTCAGCTGCCTCCAGTGCCCCCGCGACTGGACCTCCTGCAGCAGAGACCCTCCAGCTCCCACGGTGCACTGGGCCAGGGGGCCACAGTTAAGGTAAGTGTGGGGTTTTTTTTGTGTGTGTGCGGAAAAGAGTTTCAAACCCCCCGGCTGTGGATTAGGACTTGAAGTTTGGATTAAAGGATAGGTACACATCTTTTCAAGTCTGTCCTACATTTAAACATTGCCTGGTTTTTGTAATTGCTATCTTTTTTGTTTCTTATACATTTACATGCATTCTAATGACGTAGAACCACAGCAGTAGAATAGATCCATCATGTAAATGCTTCATCCTGTTCATCTTAGTTGTATTAAAGTCGTAATCATGCAAAGCATAATTTTGTTGACAGTGCTCTCCCATTTCCCACTAGCCACTAAGCTATCACAAAATCTCTCACATGTCCATTTGACTATCAGACGCTTCATGCAAACACGCATTACTGTGGAAGTCAATTTCCAATGAACCCAACCTTCTCTCCAGATGGCAGCCACTCATAGAGACAAGCCTCTACCTCTGCCTCCAGCCCTGAGAGAGCTGCCCCCTCCGCCACCTCCCGAGCGCCCCTCCATGGTCGGTCAGGACTCCAGACTCCAGAGGAGACCCCTGCCCTCCACCCCCGACCAGCCCGCCTGGGCTGCCAACTACATGGTCCCACGTCCAGCAACGAAGGCCCCGTCAGCCCTGTCCTCCACCCCTCAGAGCAACGACACCAGTGGAGACAACAAACCCCAGTCAGCTACCAACGCCATCTACTGTCTGGCCGCAAGGTATGTAGCTCTGCTGCTGCGAGGTGCAGTCAGTCAAATGCAAATACTATTACCTGTTCAGGTGCAAAGAACAGAATTTATGTGGAGTAACACAGACCACCACATAAAATCCATTTTGGACTTTTCTGTCCTCAGATTCCTTGTAAATTAATATAATTTCTAATCCACAAAAGAAGATAGTAGACAGTCCCATCATGCTTTGTGTTGTCTGCATATGATCAGGTCTCTGCCAGGGTCGGCGGTGCTGAGTGGGGAGAAGCCGCCGTCTGACAGTGAGGAGAATGAGTACATGAGTCCCACCTCCCTCCCAGCCACTGGTGCTCCCTGGGTCATTACAGGCTCCTTGGTGCCGCCACCACCGGCCCAGACAAACCAGCACAATGACATCAGGTAAACAGGAGAATAAGCTGGAACGCAAGTGCATAAATGAGTGCTTGGACCGAGAACTGCAGAACGGGCACAGGACTAAAAGCGTTCCTAATAAAGTGCTCAGTGAGGGTACATGGTCAACAGTGATAGAACGCCGGTCTACATTCTACAATAATGTATCTGCAGCAGTAATTTTTATGTCCACCAGGGAGCTCTGGAGCTTCGGTTTTGTTTGTTTAGTGAAGCCCCATTCCTAAACCCACATTTACTTCCCATTTACCTTTTTGTAATTCAGATTTCTCTTTGATGATTTTCTTCAATATACTAAATATTTACTGTTTTACTGCCACAGAAATATGTCCCTCATCATAACAATGCTCTTTCTCAGACATTGGTAATGTCTTCAGATCTGGGTTTTCAATTAAAAACACCTGTTGCTTCACAGACTTTCTGCTTTATTTTGGTTAATTTGGGTACAACTAGGGGTCCGCCGTCATTTAAAAGAAAAAAGACATAAAGAATAACTAATAATGGCATTCCTAAAGGATTTCTTTTCTCTCGCTATCCCTTTGTCCCAGCAGTGAGGCGGGTGAGAGTGAGCCTGAGGATCCCCAAGTCTACGAGTCCATGTGTAATATCCAGGCCCAAGCTGGTTCATCGGAGCCCCCGCAGACCTCAGATCTGGGTAACAACACACCAAGATATCAGTCATTAGGGAAAATAAAAGGGAATATTTCACACTTGTAAATTCTGGCCTTTTCTTCTTTTTTTTGTGTTCACTCTCTGTGTTTGAACTGTGGATTTTATAATGACTACAGCTAGTCATCACTGCGGTTTTTGTTTTTTCAGAGCACTCCCAGCATTCAGCTGTGGTTTCCCAGGAGAAGAAGGACGAGACCAGTGTGGAGGATGTTTATGACTGTCCCAGACCGGTCGTCCCTCTGGCGCCCACCAGACGAACACTGTCAGATGTCAGCAGTCCCTCAGCTGCCTTCAGCACCCTCAGGATAGATGGTGCAATAGAAGCAGGTGTGTATTTCTATAAGCCCATAGCACACCTGTGTTTTTTCTTTTTCACTACAGTTCCCACTTTTACTAACTCGTCTACTTCACTGTGTGTTTTCAGGTATGTTTGCAGCAGGTGTCGAACCTGAACGTCCCCCCAAACCACTCCCACGGCGAGCCAACTCCGACCGACGGCCTCGGCCTTTAAACCGTGAATATAATGCTCCATTGCCGGACCTCCCTGATCCCTTCTCTGCCTCCTCCCCACCTCCTCCTGCTCCTCCCCCTCCTCCTGTGGGCCCTGGAAGCCTGGCCCTAAACGGGGAGATTGAATGCCTGATGTCCCAAGGCTACTCCATCCAGGACATCCAGAAAGCCCTGATGATCGCCCAGAACAACCTGGAGACGGCCAAGAACATCCTTCGCGAGTTTGTCTCCATCCCCTCCACAGCACACATCGCAACATAGTCACTCCAGTGACGCTCATCCTCTCTGTCTCGTCTCTGTCTACACTCTGTGCCATTATCATGGATAGCATTTACCAAGCACTTTCCTGCAGGGCCACAAGTACTTGCCAAAAGGCTTTACTCTGAGGAGTGGTGCCGCGTTCACGTCATATCAGAAGATGAAAGAGATAACAGCTACGTCATCTGCAAGTTTTTAATCACTGACTCATGAAAAGTCATTTGTAACGAACAGTGAACAAACCGCAGCAGGCATTTCTTTTCTAAGAGGAGTTTGAGGGTGGAAATATTCTATTTTGATTATCTTGGACTGCTGTGTGGTTGCTTTGAAACCTATAGTCCAGTTTTGCTGAAGGAGCAGCTCAGTCTCAGAGACAGACATTAGCTTTGATATGACCTGAACGCAGCACACATGGAAAATCAAAGGCTTGAACGTGTGCTCTCTGTAGCAAAGCTTTGACCCCCCGCTGTACTTTGCTGAGGTCGACTCGTGCTGTGGCAGTGTTTCCCCTCAGTCTGAGTACCTTCTCTCATTAAGCTACGTGTTGAAGCTGCACTGACTTTAAAATCAGTTGAGGCACCGTGCGGGTCGCTGCTTTTGACCCGGTGTCCCACTGCTGGCAGCCGTTCAGTTTGGTGCTTTACAGGCTTCTTGGCAAATTGTGGCGTACGAATATGTAGCGACACGAGTTCGGTCGGAAATTAGTGATTAACTCCGTGGCGTTTGTGTGCCCGCGCTGATGAATGTGAATGTCGAGTTGCAGTTGAAGTGTTGCAGGGCTTCATGTCGTACGCGTCGCTGTGGCTCGCTCTGTTTCGATGGTTATTTGACAAGTTGAACGCGACTTCATATCTCCTGTCAGCTCCTGGATCAGTGATGGTTTATAATGAAATAATAAGTTTAATGTTTAAGTACTCTCATAACGTGTTGTGCTGTGTGTGGTACTAACAATGGCTGAATTTTGAGAAGTCCATTATTTCATTTAATCCCCTGATTTCCTGCCACCTTTCGGGGTGGTCTGACACTGAAGGCTGATTTATTTAGTAAAAAGCTTATGTATATTACTCATATAGTTTCTTACTAAAAGGTGAAAAGACTTTAACACGAGCTGTTAGATTTCCTCTCACATGTCTGTGTGCTTTTAGATCAGTACCACATTTACACCCAGAACAGCTTCGCTGGGTTTACTGAAAAATCAAATTGAAGGGACTGACACTGAACTCTAAAACAAAAAAAAAAACAAAAAACTGAAGGTGGTGTGTTGTCATGTGGACTCAGGTACTCAGTAATAAGCCAGGGTTTTATGTACTGACGAATGAGTTGATGCTTAAAGGACGCAGGGACGATAAAATGACGTTGGCAGTGTTACAGAAACATTCCAGTGACTGAATTTTCTTGCTTATTTGTTAATCTGCTCGCATTTTATATAACCTACATTATTTAATAGTTTCAAATCAGTGTTGCAGTTTTTCCCCAAGGTCATTTCAGACTCATCAGACCTGTTACAGCCATCTCAGAGAGCTCAGACGCTTCTGTCACTCAGCAGCTCGTCAAATGTTCGCTGACTTTTCAACCTTCTAAGCAATTAATGAGATATTAGAGCTTACATGATTAGCTGATGAACTGATCAGTTGATCAGCAGAAGATTAATTAGCAACTATTTTTGATAAGTTATTAATTATTTGAGTCAGTTTCTTTTCATTATTTGTCTTACATGAAAGTGAATCAGTATTTTGTTTTGTACTGTGATTTCTGTTTAGTGCTAATTAGCTAAACTAAGCTGGTGAACATTATACCTGTAAAACATCAGCCCTGTCACTGTGGTCAAGCATTTAGCTTCTGTATAGCCTAACAGAGCTGCTAGCACAGCTGTCGACTCTTGCTCTTGTTTTTTCCTCCTTAAAAGTTGTGAGATTTTAAATCATCAACAGTTTACACTGTAAATCATTTCATGATCTGCTGAGTGGCTGAAATCTGAGAGTCTGAGCTGGATCAGGGCTGGTCTGAGTTTCAGATCCTCAATCAGTTAGACCTCACTCAAGTCCCTTCTCCAACTTCTTTCCAGTGGACCAGTAATGAGCAGCTGCCCCTCCCCAGCACCACACTTTTACCTTTACAATACTTCACCCCATCAGTGGGATTTTGATGTTTTTAACCCAACCACAGGATCACAGACACATTAAGAGCAAAGATGAAAAGATGTCTGAGCCATCAAAGCAGGGAGTCTGATCTGAGTCCAGGACTACATTAGTGCAGAATACAAATGTACAGTAAGAGAAGCTCTGTTCACTGTAAAAACACGGCTGTTCCATTTTAATGAGCGTATTTAGGAACACTGCCAGAAACTAGACAGACAGAAACTGAGCATCTCGTTTCCACTTTCACATACAAAACAGGAAAATAACCCTGAGCGCAACTTCTCCTTTTTCTCCTCCAAAACAGATCTTCAGTGGTCACATGATTTCTGCACTAACATACACAGTAAATGTGCCTTCTGTCAATCGCAACCTGCACATGTCAGCAGAGAAACCAAAACACTTTCACCACATTTGCTGCTGAAATGAAGTTGAAATCCGCACAGCTTCGGGTTTTTATCGGAGCCATTTCCTGACAGTGTTTTGTCTCCTTCATTAACAATAAATCAAGAGTTTGGGGTTAGTTCTTCTCATGGGGTGATAGAGGAGATGTCAAAAACTGATAATTAGGGCAATACCTATACTTTTTTTTTTTTTTGTTAGGCCAGAAAAGAGATTTGAATAAATACAGTTGTTATGGACACTTCCCATAAATGTGGTTGATAAGAATTTGTGGCCAAGGTATGTCTGAAGTTTTTTCATTTTTCATTTGAAAAATAAACTTGTTAGTGCTCCCTGGTGGGCAAACTATGTAATGGCGACAGTTTCTGAATACATTGAATCAGATCATTGTTAGGGAGAGGACACTGCATTCACCAAAGTTGGCTATATATATATATATATATATCCATAATATATTATATCCAATTTTTGTTCAATTTAGGGAATGCATGAGCAAAGAATTAAAATGAGCAAGAACTCAGATTACGTTGGAAGTGGAGATTTATCACGTTCCCGCAGACACGGCTGAGGTTGGTGAATCTGGCATCTCAGTTTTCTGTCTTGCTGTGATCCCACAGAATATCAACCAGCTTTAATTGCCCCCAAACCAAAAGCATTTCAAAGCGACTAGCTGCCCCTTCATGTTGCCCCTATGCTCGTTTTGAAATAGGGAGGATGTGTCGTCAGTCCTTTGGCTTTGTGTTCTCTTGATCTCAGCGTTTGAACACTAACAGGGGACTAACTCTTGACCGTGATGAAAAGTGCCGCTGTGTGAAGATACACTTGAGACTGACATCGATGCCAGAGGCTCCACTGGCTCACACACACACACACACACACACACACACACACACACACACACACACACACACACACACACACACACACACACACACACATTTCCCCTTAGAGTCAGCGGTAAACTCAGCTGGTGTGTTTCAGACCCACTGGTTAATGATATTTGTGGTATGATCATGTTAACTAGCCTTTTCAACAGGAACTTGCCTACTAAAACATTGTCTTCATTGCTTTGTTATTGCCTGTGTAAATATGATTTTATTTATTGTCTTTTTAATATCCTCAGCATTCATTGTGTTGCCATGTTTTCATGCCTAAGCCATTAAGATTTTTAATTAAACAGTATTTTCTGTAACATTTGATCTGTGGTTTGTCCGTAATAACTAAAGACCGTCATACATTGCAATGAAATTCACTGCATCCAAGTTTTAAGTCTGCAAAAGTCCAAAGAAATCTACATTTAAGGTCCTAAATATTATCACATACATATCCTGATCACATCGTTGATGTCTAAGAGAATAAAGCAAACAAAAAGTGCATTTCAGAGATATCAGCTTCATCACCGTAGGCTAAAAAGTGTAATTATCTAACACATTCAAATATCAAATTTGAAATGAATTTATATACACTCACCAGCCACTTTATTAGGAACACCTTGCCAGTACCGGGTCGGACCCCCCTTTGTCTTCAGTACTGCCTTAATTCTTTGTGCCATGAATTCAACAAGGTGCTGGAAACGTTCCTCAGAGATTTTTGGTCCATATTGACATGATAACATCACACTGCTGCTGCAGATTCGTCGGCTGCACATCCATGATGCGAATCTCCCTTTGCACCACGTCCCAAAGGTGCCCAACTGGACTGAGGTCTGTTTACTGTGGAGGCCATTTGAGTCCAGTGAACTCACTGTCATGTACAAGACACCGGTTTGAGATGATTTGAGCTTTGTGCCATGGCGCGTTATCCCGCTGGAAGCAGCCATCAGAAGATGGGCCTTCCTGCTCGGTTTCCTGTTCTTGGCTGACAGCGACAGTGACACCCCGGTGTGGTCTTCTGCTGCAGGAGCCCATCTTCTTCACGGGTCCACGTGTTGTGCGTACGGAGATGTTCTCCTGCAGACCTTGGTTGAGTTACTGCTGCCACCCTAACAGCTCCAAGCAATCTGGCCATTCTCCTCTGAGCTCTGGGATCAATCAGAGCAGCCGCTCACTGGTTATTTTCTCTTTCCGGACCATCCTCTGTAAACCTTAGACATGGTTGTGGATTGTTAAATCGCTTTTCTTCCCCATTCTGATGCTCGGTTTGAACTTCAGCAGGTGGTCTTGATCACGTCCTAAACGCACTGAGTTGCTGCCGTGTGATTGGCCAGTTAGAGAGGTGTGCACCTGTGAACAGGTGTATCTAATCACGTGACTAGTGAGGGCCTACATTAAGGATCTGTAGCACCGGATTACACCGTACTGTTCACGTTTGAAAAAAAACAAACAAACAAACAAACAAACGCCTACCTGAGGCTCCAGGTCATTCTGGATAATCCACACAACACGGTCACTTTTTATCGCGAGAGAAAGTCGCAATGTGGAAAACTGGAAAGTGTCAGACTTGAGCGCCCCCCAGTGGTCATGCCAAGTGAGACACCATGACAGGCAGCAATAAGTTTGAGCAGAGCAAATGCAAGACAAAATAAAAGCAGCAAAAAACAAGCCATTATTGCTTCATAATATTTTTTCTTTTCTGTTCTCTTTTATCTCAAGAGATGAACACATCGTCTTCACCTGGAGTTTTACCTTTTAAGCTCCATGAATAGAGAATGGCTGATTTGTTTGGCAGTGAGAAGGGCAGCTCTGAGCCCACGGTGCCTGAATTCGTTGCAGATGTGGGCTGTGTTTTCTGGCCTTCCTCCTCCAGGTTCCAGCTGGAAATCTGAGCTACTGTTGAAGTCATTTCCAGGCCGTGCTGACAGCGGTTTGGAGGCAGTGCTCCTTCCTGTCTCCTCGCTGTGGGACTGTGCAGCGCTAACACTGAGCACTCTCAACTCGCTGCTATTCTGGTTCATGCTGAGCCCTCAGGCAAAGGGGAAGCCCAGCAGTGATTATATTCCAACTACTCTTTCATACCTCTGCAAAAAAAATAAATAAAAAATTATGATAGAGAAAACAGCCCCTCTTTAAATGAAACATTTTTATTTGGCATTATTTTCTTGCAAAAAAATATTTAAAAAAAAATGCAAGCATCAAAGAATCACATGTACAGTACTTAATTTACACACGTTTAGAAAAAAAAACAAAACATAACTGCAATGTTCACTTTCAAACTTGTTTTCCCACTGGTGAAAAATCCAGAACAAAGAATGTCATATTGAAAGTTAAACTGAAAAGAAGAGGTGCAGCTTTACTCTAAAGATCAAATCAGGAATATCTGACTGCACACAGGAAGGTGGTTGGTGTTATGGCTTTGTGCAGCTTTTCCAAACCATAATGACAGCATCGCATTTCACATGAGGACCTTTCTTGCCTGAGGACGTCCGGTACCTGGATATTTCAAAAACTTTAACTCAACTCAGTGGAAAATATATAAAAAAAAAAAAACAAAACAAAACAGAAAACACGTCACTACTTTGTTAATGCTGCAAGTCATCGGGGCGATGTGGCGCTCTCAGCAACAAAAAGTCAAATCCTTTTCACAATAACCTACACAGTGAGAAATCAGTACATCATATTCACAACACGGGCCTTAGCTAGCATACCAGTGTTAATGCATGTTTCAGCTGATTTACTGTAAAACAGGAAGAAAAACATTATTTTTGAGTCCCAGAGCTAAACATTTTACTGAAATATAAATCTCTGATGATCTTTAAAAAGCCCAAAGACACTTAACAGTGTTCTGAAGGTATTTCAAGAATCCTCATAAACTCTTTTGCCCCGTAGGAAAACAAAAATCTGAAAAAATAAATTATTGTGTATGAAAATGTATAAATGAAAATGAGATCCGGAAAAATGCTATTTTTGATCCAGGTGGTTTGAAGCAAATGGAAATGTCTTCAAAACGGTGGTAGGTGTCATTTAATGACCTTCTGGATTTTTCAAAGATCATCAGCGATTTATCTTAAACCTCCCACCGCCCACAGTTTTAGCTCTGTGACTCATATTTAGTGAAAATGCAAAGTGGGCAGAGTTGAAACTTGCTCTTGAGTTCAGTAATCCATCACAGTGTTCTTCAGTCTGCAGTAAAAACTGAATTTACCAACTGCGAACAGAATGTTATGACTGTGATAGATTATCTAAGCAAGTTTCAAGTCTCTGCCTGTTGATTCTCAAACTGCACAGACAAACAAAAAGAAAGAAATCAATATAAAGCCTTTGTTATCAGTTATTTTCTGATTGTTATCTGTAGTGTGAGGCTTCAACATGCACAACACTGAAACACTTCTTCAGGCCCAACTAGATCTCAGTGGAAACACAAAGAAAACACACAGAGCAAACCAAAGAAACAAAAAAACAAATTCAGTGTATAGTGAATTCTGAAAACAGGCACAGCAGATCACTAACCTTTGACCTTTTCACCTTCAGTAACAGTCCAAGGCCACCACTAGCAGGTCTGTACACTACATGTATTTACAAACAGTACAAGGGCTTGACAGTAGTTTGCAAAAGAAGGCAGCCAGTGTGTGTGATTGACAGGTTTTATAGATATTATTATTGTTACTGGTTACCCTGCATTTCAAGCTTTATTGTCCCCTGATGATTTAAGTGCAGAGCAGAGTTTTTTTTTTTCCCCCACAAAAACAAGACACTGAATCTTGAGGAAATGCCTTAGTATTTCTTTTTTTTTTTTTTTTTGGTAAATTTCAGCATCAATTTCTACAAATATTGGTGTCAATCAAAAATCAAACTGAAGCAAACACACTGACAAAGCCTTCTCTCAGTGTGACTGTGAACCGACAGTAAAGAGCTGCCGCAGAGGAGCAGCTGGCGTTTGTTTGGTCTCTGACATCACGTCCCGTCCTAAAACTCACCTGGACCCATGAACACGGATCAACATGCGCGCGACCCAGACGTTACCACGAAATGAAAATCTGAGTGCCAAAATATCTTAAATAACAAAATATATATAATATATACACTTTCATAAAAACAAACAAGAACAAAAGCTGATGATGGATAAGAGACATCATCAGACACACACTGAACAGCCAAGGGTTGAACATCTTTTGAGGAAATGGTACAAAACAATTGGAGAAACTGAATGTTGAGGAGGCGAACATTCATTCAAAAGAAAATACACATCTGTACATACATACCTGTGTGTGTGGGTGTGTGTGTGTAATGTGTGCATTAATGTGTTTGTGTGTTCCTGTGTAAATCTACTGAATACTGCTGAGAACAAAGCATGATAAGGGAATGTGCCGACTACGGGGTGGAGTTACCCCGCAGGTCTCAGATCAGTGGAAGTGTCAACTGCCTCCAACACACACTGACTGCTGGCTTCACACGTCCTGCCTCCTGCTGCACAACGTCACGGCTGAACGGTCCGGGACTTTACTGAAAGAGACAGAGGAAGACGTCAGTGTGACGCAAACCTTGGTGGGTACTGGATACTGCAGGTCTTGAGTCTTTGAGTCCCTTTTTTTTTTCACACTGTGAAATAATGGAATCATATTCATCCACCACAAGATCTACCTGGTCATTAGGGCCCTTTTTCTCTCCGTTGACGGCCTTTAGGAGGACAGCTTCCTCGTTCTTTGTGTTGGTCTTCATCTCAACAACAATGTCATCTTTGGTGGTCTTCTCTTTGGTACTGCTGACAGAAACAAGGGTTGGCACTAGAAACCATCACAGGTCCACTCAGTTCCGAGGAACTGAGACCCGAGACTCCCCAGTCTATTTAGGTCATTAGGAGTCCTATTCTGACTGTGCTCGGGTCCCCCCTCAGATCAGGTCTTCTCCTTTAAGAATGTGGTGTTGTGTGGTTCTAAAGACACAGACGGATTTAGAAAAGACAGTACTCACATCTCCTGCTTCCCTGAGCGTCCACAGGGGATCTTTCCCTTCTTATGCAGGAAGTAGAGAACACTGCCGAGAATAGCCAGCAGAAGCAGACACAGTATGATCACCACTATGATCACTCCACTGCCTTCAGCTACGCAAACACACATACAGACAAAGACAGAGAGACAATCACGTTAGTGTCAAACCACTGAATAATACTACTCATCTCAGAGCCACTTTGATGGCGTTTAAAGCTAATTTTGGCAGCCACAAATGACACTGAGGGTAAAGTCTTGGCTTGGTTGCGTGTCTGCCTGTGAAAACAGTTGCAACAGTCGTATAATATCTTCTGTGTCTGTGGAGGAGCTTTGCCAAGTCTTGGAAAATGACCCAGTAACCCTCAGACTGGACTTTAATGTAGAACAGAAAGCCTGTGTTACAAACTGGGGGAGTGAAGTTTGAAGGACCTTGGATGTTTACAGTGCAGAGATGGGAAGTGTCACTGTCTTTGTAACTTGACCCACAGGCTTTCCAACCTTTTTTAATCCGTCTCTGGCAGGTCTCCCAACAACTGTTCTACACCTTCACTTTACATCACTTAAACCATTTTGTTTCTTCAGCGGCTTATTGAACAAAGTCCATTTCGTCATGCAAAAGAAATAACTAGCCGAGCGTGAAATTATGTCTGTTATATTTCAGTGTCATTAAAGTGGTAAAGGATTCTGAAGTGCAGCACAACTGGTGTTTTAGAAGCACAACGAATATTAACAAGTAACATTTCAATAGAAAAACAAAACATCTTTCTCCAAATTACTACAGTGTGTGCACTTACTTTATCATTTCGGGCCTTGGATAATTTTCTTATGAGAACTGAGAATGTATCTGGTTAGTTTAGTTTTTTAAGACTTTATCTATAATTAAATGATACAAATGGGATTTCTGGCCACAGCCCTACAAGATGATGATCCAAGATTTCAGGATTTATATGTTTTGTTCTGGGTTTTTTTTTTCCAGATCTTATCCCTTTTTCTGCCCAGAACTCATGACTGCCTGGACTAGATGAATAACTGGAGTGAAACCTCACAGAGAAGAGACAAAAAACCAAAAAAGCTTTTACCCTGCTCTCAAGCTTTTAATATCTTTTACTCTTGAGTGAATGATGCCGCTCCCACAGCTGACGCAAGTCTGGGATCTGGGCCCCAGCTGATCATATTAGTTATATAAAATCATACAGTTATTCATATAAATGTACCATTTACCATCAATTTGGGGTCAGAAGTATTTTTAGCCTTTACCTACGAGTGAGACTATTTTCTGGATTTTGTTTGCTGCTCCGGATCAGCCTTCTGAATGTGCTGAATCCACAAAAACTGAAAAAAGAAATGACTGAAACGACACTGTTCATTTTACGAATCTCCGTGTCATAAAACAGTGATGTAATTCATTATTAAAGCAGATCTTTCACATCTTGTTAAGTGCGTGAATAAACCCTCTTCCCTGTTTTTCAGCCCGGTCAAACTGACCATGTGACTAAAAGAGATTCTAATAACGTCAGTGAATAATTAGGGAAGCGACCAAACACAACAGACTACTCTAGATTAACTTCACATTCTCTTTCACATTTGTTACTATATTTTTAATGGGTGCCCACTGTATTCCCCACGGGCTAGTGAAGATTTTAATGGTATGAAGTTTGACTGCTCAGATAAAGTGAGAAAATTGCCTCATAGTAATGGCCCACTCTATACTTTACTGCAACTTTTCCTGGTATGTAATAATCCACTATAAAACACAAGACTGTCTGGAAAAGGCAGTAAAAGTGAGACAGTTTTTTTTTTAGTGTTTTTGTCTCATTGTCTTATTTTTGTTTTTAAAAATAAAAGTGGGATATACAAATAGTTTTCTTCCCCTGCAGAGCATTTGGTCCAAATATCACAATAAATCTTGGTATGCTTGAATTTGCTGGTGTTAAGACTTTTCACTCTATATCAAACAGAATATTTAATATGCCCACAGGCCATCCCAAAGATCTGCCAGCAAACCGAAGACAGTCCTGTTATACAGTCCCTGCATGAAAACGATAAATAATGTATGTAGTCCTCCAAAACTTCATGGTCACAGACAGAACTTAGTCCAAAGTGTGAACAAATTTGGACAGAAGAAACCTTGCAAGAGCGAAAGAGGCGTTTTTTAACATGAGGAGACGGCGGGGCAACAATCTTACCAGGAGAGAAGGGAGCAGTTGTGGTGACCCTGGGAACTGTGAACAAGTAGAACAACACTTAGAGTGGGCAGCTGTCCACGTCCACCAACATTACCCCAATATATACACACGTTTCATATTTAATTTAATCCCAGTTGCTTCAGTACTTAGAAGCAATCCCATATTCCCCTAGAGCGGAGAGGAAAACAGAACTGACTGTGTGTCAGAATCCACTGAAGAGTTTAAAGCCATTTTCATGCAGACTACGTAATATTTCTGGCTTTATCTGTTAAAATAGCTGTTATTGGTAATTCATCATGGCCTTATTCCTGATACGACAATGCTCTCACGATATTTGGCACCTGGTCCACAGAGGGAGCGGTGGCAGCACTTAAGTGATATGGAAAGTGATATTTACTGAGCAATGTGAAGGAAGAAAAGAGGCTGCATCAGTGCCCAAACACAGAGTTACAAGCCATTAAATTGGGACTCTCTTAATTCCTATTTGATCTCATGTTTTGCTGGACATTCATTACTTCATGGAGGAGATGATAATCAAGCGGTAATCAAGCATTTAATCTCTTTCTCTGTGTAGATTATGTAAACTTGTGCTGCTGCAGCCATTATTGTTAATCTGAAGGCATACAGAAATGCTGACTTAGTCAAAAATGAGGAGATGTGTAAAATTGCGTCGTCTCTCGGATTATGAAATAAGCAGCAGAACTCCCGACTTAATAAATGATGAAATTCACTAGAAATTTTATTAGGGGATGCGGGCGTGAGCATCTTTCGACAGTCATAAGCGAACTAGTTTTCCAGCTAAACACGGTTGTCAATCTGTGCACCAGGTGCCAAATATCGTACGAGCACTGTAGTTCTTCCCGAGAGGTTCCTGTCTAAATAAAGACTAGTTTAAAGGATGGGAAAAACCTGCATATGTCCCCTTCACTCAATTTAGGAATTTTCTAAACTAGCACTGTTAAAATGCAAATCTTAGACTGATGATGATGATTTCCGCTCTAAAGGCAAAGCATGCAGGAAACCATCCGCATTTCAGGACATTCAAAAAATAATGGTTTGCCATCATTTCTAAGCCTAAAGTGGTTCCCTCTCATGCACCTCGTTTACGAGCCACACACACAGTGAAGGTGAGTGAAAAGCACTTACTGGCTTTGATGCTGAAAGCCTTGAATTCAGTGCCCATGTCATTGGAAGCGTTGCACTGAGCGCTGATGTCCGAGGTGACTTTGACTGACACCACGCTGTGAGTCATGTGCTCATTTGCCCTGCTCACCACCTCATGCCAGTTCTGCAGAGACACACGCAAACACACCTTGTTGATGAAGTGTAAAGCCTCTGGTTTGACTGTGCCACCACAGTAAAAGCAGGCCTTTAATTCAAAATGTTGCTCTCATAGTCTTCACGTTAGTGTCAACTGTTAGCGTTACTACTAACAAAACCAGGGTCTACTGTACATGAACACTGCACGATGAACTGCATCCCCAGTCAGTGCTGAGAGTTAGATCGGATACCTGGCTGCCGATGATGTTCCAGGAGATGCTGGGCAGCGGGTAGCCCTGAGCCTCACAGCTCAGGTTCACCATCCTGCCTGCTGCCTCCTCCAGCTGCACCTCCTGATCCACCCCCACCAGCTGGGGACCACCTAGACAAACACACCCACACACACACACGTTCAGTATTCAGTGTGCATACCATAAAGTCTCAAATCGTATTCAGAAGTAGAGTTCACCATATTTTAGAAACTTTTCTAAAGAGCGACATTTCAATACACTGCCTTCTTCAAAATAAAGTCCAACAGTTGCCTGGCTGACATTTCCAGTAACAAGCACAGGTGTTTCCATTCATGACCATAAGAGTCATACAACAAAGACATGTCCACATATCTAAGAGCCCTAAAAGTCCTGAAAATATCTAAGACTATGAAGCTTCTCTTGGCATCACGAGTAAAGAGGAGTTTGTGTGGGGGACGACTGACCTTGGACGATGATGTGAACTGAGCCGCTGGTGTGCAGGGTGGGCAGGGAAGGAACGGTCACCTCACATTTGTACTCTCCTGTCGTTTCATAGGTGGCATCCTGCAGATGCAACATGTTCCCTGTACCCACCTGCCTCCCATCCTACACAAACATACACACACACACACACAGATAGACAATAAGTACACACACAGGTGTTGTTGGCTCATATATTTACATTTTCACTCATTCATTTTACATGTTACTTAGCACTGTTTTACTGTACAGTGTTTGAAAGCCTGTATTGCCACTGTACTGAAATGTGTTGGTATGAAAATGAATGATATTATAACTGACGCAACTGTTAATGATCTTTCAGCTGGTCTAAACTGCCTGCTCCTCACAAAGATTTTAAAGATAATTTAAGATAGTCTAATCTAGTCTGCAGTCTAATGTGCAACGTACCTTGTACCAAACAGTGGATGTTTTCAGGGACGACAGAGCGTTGCAGGTTGCGGTCAAATCCTCTCCTTTGAGCATGACCTCTGAGTCTTTAGGTACCACCACGACTGGGTCCAAATCTGAAGACAAAACAAGACACAGGAATATTTCCTTTCTTTCTGAGACTGAAATGAGATGATCATTATAAAAAAAAATGCCAAATGACACCATTTTAAATACATGTTATATGTGTTTGCATGTTCTTTGGTATGTGTGATTGCTCCTCACAGTGCACAGTGAGCTGCATTTCTCCTTTGACCTCGGTGAAACTGTCAGTGTCCTGAGGGCGGCACTGGTAGATGCCGCTGTCCTTCCGTGACACTTGTGTCAGGATCAACACGTCACCGCTGCTGTCCAGGTGAACATCCTGCTCCTGCAACAAATACTCTGATCATGTACTGTGATCATATGAAAGCAAAGAAAGGTAACTAAGAAATCGTTATGAGACATATTATATTTTCAAGAGTAGGCTAATGGAAATTGTCACACAGCTTAGTCCTGTGGGGGGCAGTTGGAGACTTTAGCATCATATTGAAAAGGTGACTGAGTTCCTTCAGTTTTATTATTTTGTGGAAAGAGAGTCTGTGGGTGGAAAATAGCTGATGAATCGAACCCTCCCACTCGTGCATCGTGTAATCTTTGGAGTCCTCACAGAGAGTGATCAAACACGGGGTGAAAATCCTGTGTTTGGTTGCCAGTTTGAAATGATAGTTTCCCCAAATGATGCATGAATTCATCACTTTTAACTCTGCAAATAAAAACTTGATGATATCTGAAACTTAGCATCAGAAGATGGTGTCAGTTTCAGGATTTCTTTTTTTTTTGCCATCTTCTATTCCTAGTTTCGGTGATCATGGTATCATTTACTGACCAGTTTTGCAGCTGAGACCTGGGGACACAGCTTCAAAGGCGGCCACAATTTACATCAGAATCCATTAGGGCAAGAGTGACAAGTGGTCAGAGTCCGGGAGAGAATTTAATCCTAAATATTTAACCCTAAAATCTAAACCCACAGTCTGTTATATTGTCCACTGCATTGTAAAACTGTGAGTCTGCAAAACTATGTTAAGTATGTTTGGACAAACCTAATCCACAAAGTAAATTTCAGACATCTAAAGAGCATAAATAACTGACAGTGTGAGTAATAACTTCTGACGACTCCATCCATATCCCTGTCCCTTGGGTCCAAAGTGAAATATCTTGACAGCTCCAGGATGAATTGCTATAAAACTGGCTACAGTCATACATCATCCACATGACACAAAGTGTAATAACCTCCCATAGTGTGATACTGTCCATGCAATGTCTCAAAAACTTTTTTTTGCCCCACTAAGGACACCTGCCCCAACTAAAGGCCTGAAAAATTCAATGTTGTGTTTTCGCAAAGTATGTAGTTCTAGAAGCTTGTTCACGTGCAAGTGTAGCTAAGGAGATTATTTCTATTTCCTCCGTACTGGACCATTTACCTCCCCTGGTGTGTTGCACCATCATTTAATTCAGTAGCTAGTTACTGAAAGAAGGAAAAAACTCTAAAGATAAAGCAACCTGCTTAAAGTCGCTGAAGGGACAATAAAATCAGTTTATGCTAAGTTAAATAAGAGTGGATGGTGCAACACATCTTCCTCTGCAGGTCAGCACAGTCAAGAGAGCCTGCTGGGCAACAGTGCAAATTAACATGTACAAGTCCATCGAAGTGTAATGTGACGCAGTAACGGATTTTATAACGCCAAAGTTGTCTCTGTATTTTCACTCATACAACAATAGTGTATTCTGGTGCGTAATGAGTTTTACAGACTTACAGTCTTGACTGACGTTTTGTCTGGTTATAGCAATGTCTAACAGGGTAATTGTGTCTCCAGATCTCAGCAATAAATTTTGTGAGTGAGTAAAATATTATATCACAACACACGATGTCAGCCAACGGTATTAAAATAAGATCAGGGTTGTAAAAAAAACTACAACAGAGAAAAGCATTTTTCATGAGAGCAGCCACAGACCAAATGTCCCTGACTGTCCAGTTAGGAAAAGTTAAAATGGCAGTCAGCTGAGTTTTTGCATTGTGTGCACATACAATGGATATGTGTCTGACATGGGAATGAGTCCTACTCATGAGCCCTGTCAGTGTGGCCTCCGGTCCCAGTCTGGATCTGCGGGGTCAGAGCTGACAGAGCCTTCACAGACCTTGCACACTCATGTCTACATGGGGCCCTGTGAGCTCTGCATATCAAAAACATTCCCTACATGTCTCCTGTGTGTCACCCATTCTCTCTCAGGGACTTTTAGGGTGAGAAAAGGCCGTCCATTCTTACTTGTTCTCTGCTGAAAATGAAGGTCGGCGGGGGGTTGCCATCACCCTGGCAACGCAGCTCCACAGTATCCCCCTCTTTAACCAAGCCCTGGGGCGACTCCTTCCACAGCTCCACCATGGTGGTGGGGTCTACACACACACACACACACACACAATCAAATTAAGCAGGCTTATTCAGCAAGCTGCTAAAGTCACTTTACAAGACCATTTCCACAGCAATGACAGCACACACTGCGTTTGGCTCTGCATCCCTACAAAACTGTTTCAATGGACCAACAGAGGAAATAATGTGTAAAGATGTAGTCCTGTGATTTAGCATTGCATTTCCCTAAAGTTGGGGTCCTCAGAAGAGCAATTATTCTAACATAAACTATTGCCAGTGGTTTAAATCGCTCCATTATCCAGGTCTGCACGACTCAGCGATAACTCACAGTAAACAGTGATGTTGATGCTGTTGGACTCGACTGTCCTGATGGCTCCCGGGACAAAGTAGCTGACCTCACAGGAGAAATGTGCGTCCTTGTCCTCCTTGGCCACCTTGTACTCCAGTGTGCTCTGGACGGAGTAGAACTCCCTGGAATCCCAGGTCACCAGCGTCAACACGTTTACAACTGGAGTATGGACGAGAAAATACAGGTATGTAGCAATGCAGCCAATACTGAGATCAGATTTTACTTTTTAATTTTCACATCAGCAGTAACAAATAAGAAGATCTAAGCAGTTGTTTGACTTACACAGGACTGTAATCATGTAATCAGGTACAGTAGTATGCTCATGTTCACAGACCCGGCTAATACTGAAGTGGTAATTAACAAGACTAAGACCCTGTAGCCATGCTTGAAGCTCTACTTGGACACTTTAAGCTAAATGAAATACTTCAAGAGAGGCGAACCGACTGTGAACAGGGCATTTCCTTGTTACAATTTCTAAGGTGCTTTTGAATTTTATGATATGGTGTGTGTAGAAAAGATTTTCCCGGTTCCAGTGCTGTGTCCATGTGCTGAGACATAAAATGAAATGGGGCAAAGTCATGGCCTGGATTTATTCCAAGGAAAGAAACGAGGTTGTTACATGGCAGACCCTGTGAGACAGACACAGTGGACCATCTACTCTGTGCCCTTACGTCCTGGTGTAGGCATCAGTGGGATGCTGTTCCTGTACCAGGTGATGTTGGGCTTAGGGAAGCCGTTCTGAGCCTCACATGATGCAACCTGGATGGAGAAATATTGAGAAACAGAGATTTCAGTAACTACTTGATGTATTGTATACAAGAGATTTTACATTTAACGTGGAAATCCTGAAGATTATTGTAACTGGTTGATGGCAGCGTCTAAGAGTACGCAGACCCACCTTTGACAGCCCCTCCCTGGTCACAGATATCCCAGTAAGGACACCCTCGATCACCGGAGCCTCTGGAGGAGCTGAATTAGGAAAACAATCACTTCAGCATCATGAAAGAAAATCTTACATCTTTCTTTAAACAGCTGTTTGTTTGCCAGTGTTTTTTTTTTCCCCATTTTTTTAACTTCCTTACCGAACACTCTGAGGTGGGTCTTGCCCTCTGCGTTCCCGGCAGCCAGCCCGTTAACCTGGCAGAAGAATTCCCTCTCATCAGACAGCCGGACTTCCTGGATGTTGAGTTGCGTTCCATGCTGATCTGAAGTCACCTCGATGCGACCGCTGTACTCTGTGTTGTTGTCTACCACCTGCTGACTGTCATCGCCGTAGAAGATCCGCATCCGTGAGCTGTTACCGGCAGCTCTCTGCAGGAGGACACGCAGTCAGGACACACGTCACTGTACACTCACCTCTGACATCTTAGATACACAATATTTTAGGGTTAAATCAGTGGAAATGTTGGTTCATTTATGGTGGTAAGGTGGTAAAATGTGTGTCCAGCTGGTTATGGTCACTCTGTTTTCTATACCTACAGGTAACTCATCCTTGTACAAGGAGAGTTGATCCATGCTGATTGCATGTGAGCATGTATGTTGTGAACGGTGGAATTTTACTAGGCTGAGTGTGAGAGCTTTGCAAGCAAGGGATTCATGAAAATCACCTCCAAGAAAAGAACAGAGGAGAGTCTGTTAGTGTTATGTTTTCCTGTTTAAGTGTCTTTGTAAGTCCTTGTGGCCAGTGTTTATCCTCTGATTTGATCTGTTTTGACAATTCTAATTTGTTTGTGTCTTCTTGTTTTCTGTGGACAAAATAAATAAAAAAAAAAAAGTCTGATGCTTCAACCAGAAACTAAGCTGGGGTTAATGATTCAAATTATCGTCTCTAAGGGGGCAGCTCTACAGAATACATGAGCAGTTCGATAGCTCCGGGCAGACTGTGTCGGTTTCTGCAGTGGGTCCAGCGGTACTCACCACAAACCACTGGATCATGACAAAGCTGGGCTCGCTGTTGGCGTCAGTGAAGCTGTACTGGCAGGGGATCTGAGCCGAGTCACCCAGGTACACCTCGACATTTTCATGCATGGTCACCTTCACCTTGGCCCAAGCTGAAAAACACACAGACATGCACATAAATCAACTCCATGCTTTCTGCAGGTGCTTCACCGTGGGTCCCATGTTATTCATGAACCATTCAAAGCCATAAAACAGTATTACTCTAAAATAAAAAAATGGCATTTCACTGTGGCTTGAGCCCAACATTAGTTCTTCTTCTCTTTTACATGTTACTCTAACACTGGCCTTTTTCTTAATCATATTCTAAACTGCATTGTGTTTGGCAAATGACTGAATGTCTTCCCAGACTAACCTGGAGCCAGTCGGCCAAGTTAGCAGACACAGAAGAAAAGGTTTCTTGTCCACATGGCATAATTTTCATCCCCTTCTGCCTGGCTGACTGTAACCACAAAACCACATCTTGGCCAGAAAATCAGTTCCCCTGGCATCATCGAGGGAATGCAGGCATGGAAAGGCTTGCCAGTTTGACACTGGGCTGTTGAATCAGAGAGCCAAGAGCTTTCTTAAGCATGTTGGACTTGGCTGCTGTTACAGAGGGGCCAGCTCGCACAGTGACAAAAGAAAACACGATGGCACAAAAAAAGACTTATTTTCTCTGTCTAATCTGGTTTGGAGTTGTTATGCAAGATGGTAAAGGATACTCCCCCCTCCCGTCCTCTCCCCTTACACTGTCAGGTGTCGCCGTGTGATGTTGAGTGGATTTAATCCATCATGTGATGTTATTAACTATTTTAATGCAGCCTCTTTTTCTTAACTCCCATGCTTTTGCTTACTCTTGTGACTTGATTTCTCACATTTGTCTGCAGGACTTTTTTTTTTCGCAGGTTGAGAAGAGTACAGAACAGCCATTTCTGCCTTCTCCATCATTTACTTCTTCCAGTATCACTTAGTATTTCTGCAAATCAGTTTTTGTACTGCTAGCATAACATTCCCAAAGCTCTGTACCAAACTGCTGGTGGTTGAGAAGTATTATGGGAACACACACACCAGTTCTCTGGTTCTATTGCATTAATTCTGACCCCCTTTAACCGTCTATCGTGAGTCCCACAGTGTTATAGAACTGCAAAGCGACATAGGTGGAGCACTCTTCCACAGTACTTGTGAATGTACTTACGGGTGCAGGAAAAAGAAACACTGTGGAGCAAGCTTTATTGTCTTAAGTTCTAATTTTATGTGAACTGTGCTGCTAAATTATGTAGGAAAATATACATTTAGTATTGTCAAATACCCAGTGGGGAGAAAAAGTAAAAAAAACAAACAAAAAAAAAATTAGGGACATTCCCATTGTTGTTTTTGACTATTTAATGGTTTTCAAAAATAAAGGAAAAACAATTAGCTAGACCTCAGTGTCCTCGTGTGTGTTTTCAGCGTTGGTTGAAACAGACCAAGCATGAAAAGAGCTTTAAGAGTCCAGTTGCCACCCTGCTGCCCCCATTCAGCAGGCTGTTCCCCCATCACCACCACCCCCACCAGCACCAATCATTTTCACAACTCATTTTTTTTTTCTGTCTGTCCCTCCCTCCTCTGCCTGGGCCTATGCTCAGCCAACCATTCCTTTTAAGACAACCGGAGCGCCATTGTTCCCCCACCTGGGTGGACCAGATCACCCCCCCCCCCCCCCCCCCCTACATACACACACACACACTCACATACACTCCACCCACCAGTCAGCCAAAAGATGCTATTTCATCCACCAAAGCAGAGGTTAAAAACAGTTCATCACGTACTGAGGCTGTTGTTTACTGTGACAAAGATGATGTGAGACGGCTTTGAGACGAGAAGCAGATTACGGAGACTGGAAAGAAAAAATATGTCACAGAAGTCAGTGTAAAAAATGTTGTGTCTCTTTGGGGTCGTGCTGCTAACTTTTCAACTAATCCGATTAGCACTAGGGGGCTGCTGGGGATTTGGCTTCCAAAGCCAACCTGGGACCGGTCTTATCTGTTCCTGTTGTGACTTTATGCTGCATGGACTAAAGCACAAATACACATGACCCATGATCTATGGACCCTGACAACCAAAACTGCTGCCTGTGGGTGTGCGTGTGCATGCATTTGTGGCTGTCTGCCGTCTGTGTCTGGATGATACAGAGCTAATTCATTCAGAAAAAAAAAAACCACACCCCAGAATATTTGAATGTGTTGACAGGATCAGGATCATTTGGACAAGACCCCAAATGACTGGCCGGTCAGACAGATGAACGACAGAAGGGGACAGAGAGAGACTTTTCCAGGTCAACAACAAACACAATTACATTTGAAATGGCAGATTAGCTTCTCCACCAGAGGTAGATTTCTTTACAAAACACCGCTGTGACAGTATCTATTATTCAGTCATTATTATGTCACTGTTAAACTAACAGGATAGCTGCAATCAAATAAAACCATACTGAAGATCACTGACATGATATGGTTCATTTTCACTGCTTTCATTGCTGCCACTGCCAGTTTTTTAATACTCGTGTCAATATGACATGTTTTGGTATCAAAATCAAAACAGAGAAAGTTCTATGAAAAATCTCTTTGTTCATTTGGGGATACAAACAGAATTAAGAGGACAAAGAAAGGTGACAAATAAGTTTTGTTATCCTGTCATTCAAGGCGAATACAGACAGACTCACACAATACTGACACAATACAAATCAGACAAACAACAGACATAACGCGGGGGCTACTTCCAGGACAGCCTCTGCATACAGTGGCTCATTATGCGCCCAACACAGAGACAATACCCTCAGACGCTAACTAAAGTGGTCATTCGATTAAGGCTGTCAGCTTAGGCCTCCAGTAGATCTACAGCTCTGCCACTGATAAGAGTCCAAATCACCTCTGACACAACAAACCAGTCTCATTTGCTCACCCTAATCCCTCACACGCCTGGTCAACCATGAAATGAGACTGAATGCTTCTGAGAACATGAAGTTATAACGTCCAGCTATAAATGTGCTATAAACCCTCACGTTCACTAAAACATAACAGGCTGATTTTTGTGGAGATGAGCAGACGACAACAGAAAATCTGGAATTTTCTCATTTGATGTAATGCTGCTGCCATAGAAAACATGGTGTCTAGGGTTTGAATACTACACTATGAGGATCAAAGACAACTTGAAACTAGAAGATGCACCATATTTTGCATATGTAATATCATATATTTTATTCAGCATATACACTTTGGGTATATGCATTCTTTTTTTTTAAGTAAATGTAAGAACAGATCAGTGTTTCAGAGTTTTTCAGGACCTGGAGACTCCCTGAATAGAAGTTGTGTGTGGACACAGAGGGTCCCTCAGAGGATGGAGGGTGTAAAAAGCTAGCATGTAAGTGTGGATGACAGGGAGGAGGGTTTCTCAATACGCAACCCCGGTGTGGTGTTGAACACCTGGGGGACACTGTGTACCGCCTGACATCAAAGAGCACGCACACACTCACACACACACACAGTGAAAGCATACAGCTCTACAGTGGAGATGAGAGCTCCTTGTCCCACTGATGTGGCTGTGGTTTCAGAAGCAGGATCTGGCACAAATCTCCCAGCAGCCTGTTCCCTGGGTGACAGGGAGTGGCAGGGAAGGGTCCAGGCTTTATTCTTTCACATAGAGAGATAAGGAAGCGCTGCAAATCTCTTCAAAGGAACCTCTTAGTGCATCAGTGATCCCCCTTTTCATGCAGCAGAGCATATAACAGCTCCAGGTCGGGACCTCTCACACAGCGCAATGCTGAGGTGGACTCACTCCACAGCTTAAGACTACCGGAAACATAGGGGGCTGATACTGACCTTTGATGGACAAGATTTTGCGCCGTGCAAACTAACTGCAGTGAGTGAGGCAGTACGTTTGCACCAAACAATCCCCCATGCACCAAGGTGGCTGGAGCGAAACATTGGTGTTCATTTGGCGTGATTACACTTGAGATTTCTACCTTCTTGGACAATGTTTCAGTCTATAACAACAAAGACATCTGCAAAATCCCACAAAACATCCTTCATGTACATGTTGCGTTTTGCCTCTTTCACTTCATCAATATTTCATCTGCTACAGATTAAGGAGTAGATCAAAGTACAACCCGCTGTAACAAGAATCTGTAACAGGTTAGATCAGTGAGTGATTCTTACCAATAATGTGTCTGCATGTCATTAACGTTCTCAGTGAATGTAGCTGCGCCTGAGCCTGATTTTGATTTTACTGTCCACAGATTGTTGTTGGTGTACACATCAGGGAGTCGTCAAAACATTACGACTTACTGCACACAGGATGAAATTTCTGAGCACTTTGGTTTGCTGTGCTTCAAATAGATTTTGATCGCGCAGACACTTTTTAAATTTGCTAGACTCTGGTTATACAAACACCAGCTATCTTATGGTCCTTGGTAGTTTTCCTTCTATATTTATTTAACAAGTTTTCTAAAATTAACATGTTTGCATTATAGTGTGAGAGTTAATGCTCTAGGTATCTGATGAGACTCCCTTGGCATGTTAAATCTCTCTCCACCCTGCATACCCGCACATGACTTACAAAAACATGTTGCCATGCTGAAATGTTTCTCTGTTTGTCTTTTGTGGATTTTACTACATTTTCCAGCCTCTAACCGTCCAACAACATTGGCTTTTAAAGAATTGCTAATCATTCCCGCTGGTTAGCAACTTCTTCAGCAGCTACATTAATTTTTCATCATCACACCCAATGGGTGAGACTTCATTAAAGGAGCAACATGAATGTTTTATTCATGCTTGTATCTGATGTTCAGCAGTGAGTGCGGCTTGTTCCTCGCCATCCACTACTCATCAATAGACCCCCACCAGAGCTGCTGGGCTCTGGCATGCAGGTTGCTCCACAGCCACAGGATGGCTAATTAAAGGTCAACAGGCTAAACACTGTATCTACATCAAGGGAGGGGGGTGTTTCCTTTAGGTATCAGCGGAACAAAAACAAATTTGGAGAATAAGACTAGAGGAACACCAATTACTACAAACTAGACCCCACAGATAAAAAAAACATGGATGTACAGACCCAATAACACTACAAGCGCAAATGCGGTTCAACGATACAGAAACACCCCTGAGTACAATGCTGCAGTTTACACCGAGTATCATTCTGTTTGGTTTCCATTTCATACATAAATATCAATTCAAGGATACATGATGGCATTTCCTTCCTCTAAATGGTTTGGTATGTTTGGACAAAATACTAACCACACATATGGAGCAAGTGCTGACCCCTCAAGAAATGCATGCATTAAAACAGCCACCTTTGGAACCATTTACACTGATTAACCTAACATTTACCAACTTTCCTGAAGGCAGGCAAAAAAAAAAGACATTTTGAGGTGGACAGAATCTGGAAACTGTCGTGATTCCTACTTCATCTCATATTAAAGTGTGTGAAAGACGAGACATTTAGGTAAGAGGGGCCAGGTACGAGGCCTCCGCTGTTATTCCAACACTAAAAATAGGAGACCTTTTTTCCAATCAAACCTCTGACGACAGCACACTGACTTGCTGCTGTACTCCAACAAAGGCCTTCTTATCCCAGCCCCTGTGGTCATCATCACAGCGCTGAATATCCTTGAAAGCTACAAACTAGGTGCCAGCTCAATCAGCTTTCCCCCAACCATCCAGCAGAAAGAGTTGGCCAGAGGTAATCACTCTCAGTTCAATTCCCAGAAACCAGCTAACTGTGAATAAAACAGTCACTGTTATAAGACCTATTCAGTCCTATTTCTTTTGGCACCTTTGCCTTTGTTGGATAGTGGTCAATGTAGATACAGACAGGACACACGCAGAGAGTGAGGGTTATGACATGAAACCAGCTCAAACAGTGAAACATTCCCGGTGTTTGAGGGGGTAGCTTCAGGAGAAAACACTGAAAAAATCTCAATCAGTTCTTTTTTTTTTCTGGGTGAGAATTAAAAATTAAGAAACCTCAATAAACGAAGATCTTTTCTCTCATTTTTAGCCATTATTCCTCTATGGGTGAATTTCTGCTATTTTTTCAACTCCAGTCTGATCTTATCCATCACTCCCACTTCCTTTCACACCTACTACTGCCAAACCACCATCCCCCCATCACCATCATCACCTTCAGGATGTTCCAGGACATTTAACTGGGAGTTTCCAGCATCCAGTTACTGGCTTTACTCACTGTGGCGTGACATCTTGCCATAAAGATAGGATTGAGACTTTGCATTTACTTGAAGCTCTTCAGTACACTTCTATCTTCATATAGGCCAGTGCTTAATGAACATGCTTCATATCAGTGGAGGCCAGATGTCAAAGAATTGTTTGGCTTAAAATATTCAGGGAGCTGCCATAAACTTAGACTGGAGCAGAAAGAAAGAACGAAAGTCTACAAAAACAACAGGATGGATAAATGATTCCTCTCATCTTCATAATCACTGATGCAAACAGGCTGAATCTGTTTAGTCGGAATGTTCTGTGATTTACAGCCTCCAATTGTACTTAATGAGTCCGCAGAGTATTTACATAAAAATCTTACACAATTAGCTTTACTGGTGATTACAAGCTACAGTTCTATCACACACACACACACACCCTGAGAGAAATCCCTTCTATCATGCTGAATGTGTGTGTGCATTCGTATTTGTCAGAACTTTTTTGCATTGTTTTGTAGTCCGTATCTGTTTGTATCATCAGAGTGTATTAGCATTCAAGCCTACAACAAAGGCCTATTTGTGCTCTCCCTCTCCTTTTATCCCATCTACCAGACATCAGGCGAGCTGTCGGGCGAGCGTGCCACACCTAATTCACCGGGATCAAAATGGCGAACCCCAGCACCCCCCTCAAAATCCCCCGCTGAGAACCTTAATGCTCTCAAAGAGAATATCAGAGTGATCACAGGTGCACTGCTGTGTTAATGAGGAGGAGAGGCTACTCCCTGTGCCCAGGCCAGTCCAACTAACAACGCCCCAACATGCACACACACACACACACACACACAATTTCCACATGGCTCAAAAGAAGTATTGTTTGGACAGTATTAAATAATAATCATCTCAATAATCAAAATCTGAAACCATGCAGCGTGTGTTTTCCACAGTGATAGGCCAGGTGTGAAAATGGGCAGAGCTCCAATCACCTCACAAACAGTGAAGTGTGCTTTCAGAAGGCTATGACAGGAACCTGGAACAGATACAGATGGATATTCAGGATAGAGTAGAGGAACACAAAGTAAATTCAGATGCTTCTATATGTGGCAGGAGGGCTCACTCAATGGTTCGATGAGCATGAAAATGATTTTAATCATATGAAATGACACATTCACCAAATACATGTGGCAGATTTTGGTGCATTTTGACCATTTTGACCAGTGGCATCCACCATCATCATCAAAACACAATCTCCTCAACTTTGAAGATTCTTGGCCAAGGAGAACTGAAGCTGTTCTGGAGTCTGTGGTCGAACAATACCTCACTAAGATTGTCCATTTATATTTTTCCTTTTAGCTATCATCCATCTGTATGTCTAAAAAAAAATAGACTTGCTTTTACAAATGAAATGATTGTGATAATCTGTGCACGTTTTACTTCAAAGAGCGGAGAGAAGTCTTGATTACTTGCATGCAGCTGTTCTGAGCGTAGAGAAAGATGAAAAGCGTCAAGAGGAGTGTCTGCGTATGTATGTGTGGGTCAGTGAATGCATTCCTTCTTATCAACCAAATCACCCAGCCACTCTCCAGCTGCTGGATAACAGTAGGGATCGCAGCAGATTCACAGGAACCAAAAAAAAAAAAAAAAGAAAAAGATTTTAGGCTCAGATTAGACTTCTGGATAAGAGTGTTTTGTCTAGTTAATCAGTAAATCATTTGTTTGGTGAGCTGTGAGATCTTCTGTGGCTGGGTGGAGGACAATTACTTGCAGGTTAAGCAGAGCGCAGCCCAGACAGTGGCAGGCATCGCAGGGTGGGGGGAGGGAAGCAGAGGGCCGGGATGGGAAGCAAACAAAGCACATGTGGGACTTAGCTGCTCCTGGATAATGGTAGGCATTCAGAAACACAGCACAGCCTTTTGTATGACTAAGAGGCAAGATTTTACAACTCTGCAAAGTTATCATGGCAACAATCATTTTATCATCTGTGTCCAAGTAAACAATAGAATTACGGCACACGTATCCGCCTGGCCAACACAGTGCACTGCTGGATGAATTTGCACTGTGTTTCCCACAAAAGTTGAGACAGGTTTAAATTTTTGCAGGTCAAACGTGCATTTATTTCTGCAGCCATCTCTGCAGGCACCCAACTGTGTCAATTCACTTAAAGAGAAGGCTGCATTTTTTCTTTCATGTAGTGGTTATGTCAGTCTGAACATGGTCTCACTCCACAGACAGAAAGCTGGTTACTCAGGTTACAGGACTAGCTTTTTTTGGGGAGGGGGGGGGGGGCTTTGCTTGATGAATGACTCATCAGTTGTCAAAATTGCTGACAACTAATTTTATTATCCACTGGTCAATTAATCAACTAATCACACCAGCTCTACTAATTGCGTTACTGTACTTATTAAGAAAAAATGTGCAGTGCATAGGAACATGTTTCCCGGTGTTGCTGTGTGCATGTAAACACAGTCAGTGAGAGTGAGAGGTTCAAAACATGTTCACCTTCACCGCAGCCTTATTGACACGTCTCAAAGATCTAAAACTCCTGTATTTTCACAACAAACTTGCCCTGTATTTCACGTCAAAACACGGTCCTCGCCTCCAGAAAGTAATAAACCCTATCTCCGTTTTCTCTCAACGCCAGTCAGATGCCTGCAGATACAGGCATGTGTCGGTCAGACACAATGTCAAGCACAATGATATATCTGTGTTCAGAACTCATAACCAACTACATTGTTTGATATGAGAGCAGTGAGCAGCTCTACGCCTACTTTATCTTCATCTCTAGACTGGGAGACTCCGGTTCTCAGGGCTTAGCAGACAATATCCACCACTTGTTTTATTCGCTTGGCCGCAGCATGCCAAGACCTTGAGCCAGAGCTGTGGTTATGACTGGATTCCCAGTCGTCAGGCGGCACTGTGTCCTGCTGTGCTGGGGAGGACGGAGGAGGTGGGCATGTCACATTGACACAAGCAGCTGTGAACAATGGGAACGTCGCCCCCATTCCCATGCTGTGGAGGACAGGGGCAGCTGGGGTGGGGAGCCCTCTAAAAACACCTGTGTGCCGCCCATTTGTCAAGTGATTTGTGGGAAGAAGTGTATGAGCAGAGAGAAGACAGGAAGGAGGGCAAATAAGGGTGTGTGTGTGTATGTGTGTGAGTGGAGGGATGGAGGGGGAGTAACTTAGAGGAGTATTATCACAAGACCACACACAATGAAATTCCTGTTGATTTCCCTCTCAAACACACCTGTGCACATATAAAATCTCTTGCGCTTCCTCTAACCTTATCCCAGCTCATGCCATGTTCAAGTGCTGTCTAACAGTGAGACATTTCATTTCATTTTTTTTACAGTTATACATAGTTATCCTTCACACTCTAAAATAACCATCATGCTTTGAAGCCTCCAAATGAAACTGAATCTAACAGTTCATGCATCCAGCCAGAGATCACTGCACAGACAAGCTGTCACCTGCATGTACACAGACACACAATAATGTATAGCATTCAAATGGACAATATTTCTGTGTGTTCAAAGTTCAGCTCTGTTTTCTTTTCCAAAGAGATCTGACTAACCTGGGGGTTTGTGTTGAGTCTGTCTGACTCAGTATGGAATGATACAAAACTATAAAAATAACAACACAATGTGACCACCATGAAGCCGGAAACCTACAACACCACCTCTGGTGCCTTTAACAATACCTACACTTGTGTTCTCACTAAATACCAAATGGAACAAACAATGTAGGTCAACATCCGTGGCAAAGACAGCAGCTTGGTTTATAAGAAGAATCCAAATGAGTCAAAAGTTAGATAACCCAGTTTTATGCTGAAACATGTATAAATTAACTTCCACAGACTAGCACACCGGGAAAATCCTCTGGTGAGAACACTCCTCTTTGATTAGACGGTTGATCTTTTAACAGCGTCCAATATCAGGGCTGAGGGAGTGGGGGAGGATTTGATATTTAAGCATCTCTTTATCCTCTCCCTTTTGAAATGTCAAGTTCAAAGATCCAGACCAGCGGCCTTGATCTGTGAGCTAAGACGACCTGGAGAATTACCCAAAAACTCCTTACCGTCATCACACGGCAAGGACGACCTCGGCTTTGTGGCGAGTCGCAAGACGGTACACATGGAGTGTTATTAACTCTGATTATATTAAAGTCTGTAAACAGGCTTTTGATGTTTTTTCCTCATGCTCTGGTCGGAACTGCTTAATCGAATCAAAGCAGTGTTTTCTCTGTAATGAAATGCTCACTGAATGCTTGAGCCTCTTCTAATTGAATTTAACTTATTCAATTAGGACACTTTCCCAAGCAGCTCCTCTGATGTAACACTCATATCCCACAGTGTGTTAAGTCCCTTTCAGCTTGTGCGAGTTTTTAGAGACAAATATGAAAGGGGCTCTGATGTCTACGGTAAAGAGAAGAGATGGATATGCTGCTCCAGACAATTGTGAGTAGAGTTCCAGTGTTGGTGAATGAAGTACTGCCAGTTCATTTAGAGCCAAACGGAGCCTGATGTCCTGCTGGACTGAAGCCAAAGCAGGCAATGCACTGAAAATATCACTAACAGGCCAAAAACAGAGCAGAGCCAATATTATGTTTTTTGCCTTAGAACAACATCACAGTGCTGTAAAGTTATGGTATCGCTTTAAGTTTAATATATATGCCTCTTTAGCATGTATAAACAGTATATAAATATTTCATAAATGGTGCATAACACACTTTTAAGTAGTTGAAAGCAGACAAGTGTTTATTAAAAATCTGCCAACAGTTGTAATTCCTTTTGTAGAAACCCATCAGCGGAAGTTACAGAATAAACAGAATATTAAGGAGAATATAGTAAAGTGTCCACTGACCAAATGGTTATTGATTCCATAGGAAAACACAAGGGGAGGAAATGGAGGCAATATAACACTGAAAATGCTGAATTATTCAGCTGAGCTGAATAAAGTTGAAAAATTAACTTTATACAGTGAAGTTCAGAGAGTTATAAAGTAGGTTAAAGTTAATTCAAGTTCCGTTCTATCAGCTCATTTTTTGGACAGCTTAGACTTTTCTAAGGTGAGGCTACATCTATCGCTACGGCCATGTCAGCACTGTGGACAGCACTACTGCCTCCTATTAAAGGGGCACTCCAATGATTTTACACATGAGAATCAGTTGACTCGCCATGGAGAGTGAAATTCAACCTGCGGAAACAGTCGTATAATGTCTGAAAAAACCCCTGATAATGTTACTGCAGCTCAGGCTTGGAAAGGAGAATTATTATAAGAAAGCTTCCAATATAAACCGGGGTTGTGGAGGTCGAAAGAGCAGTCAGGGAGGCATTATGGGAAGTGCAGGGTCTAGAGTTTTAGAAACTTGACCCATATGAGGGATTAAAAGTCAGGGCATCTTGATATCTTGCTGCATCCACTTTAATCATTCTTGTTTTTCATCTGTCTCTTTGCACTGGAGTAAACCAAATATAAAACAGAGGAGACAGACAAACATTAAAGGATAAGTTATGATATTCATTATTTTTCTTGCTGTCACTCAATTCTGTTAAAACTCCACATCCAACAATGAACTGAGCCAACTAACAAGTACTGTCTGTGTAGCCAGAGCCTGATGGAGCTTACAGCCACACAGGTGCTTGTTCCTTCATGAAGATGAACTGTGGGAACTGTGGTTTATTTTGAGTCAATTCCACAAACACTGCGATGATGACAAATATACTCACTACAGCATCAAATGTGTATTAAACCACAGGTGAAAACAGCCACTGGCAATTTCACTATTCTCTCCTGTTTAAGTAACATTTGCCAAAAACTACAGCGCCAAGCTGTTTTAGGAAATTGCTGAGCCTTTTTTTTTTTTCAAATGAAACAAGATATTTCTGACCTTTTCTAAAGATTTATATTTTTAGTTCCACATAAAAGGTAAGGAAGTCTTCTCATGGGATTTACAGACAATAACAAAAATACAGAACACTGCCAGCCTTAATATTTAAGCTTAAAGCTCTTGAGAGATTTGAGCCTGTGTTTTTTGGCAAGTAATTTGCAGACCTGATGAAGGAGGCGACATATTGTAATTTGAAACATGATGTTCTTTTAGCTGACAGCTAATGTCTGTGTCACTCACTCTTTCTGTAGCTCCGGGTTAGAATTAGTGATGGAAACCTCTCCAAATCTGTCAAGATTCACTTACACCATACATCACCCGGCCTTTATTTGCGTACTGCTAGGAGCAGGGGGTGGGGAGGTGACCTAAGATGTATGTGTAATGTATGTTGTTGTCATATAACACCTGGGTGACATGCACTGCATGGTGGTTGCGTTTAGTTGTTAAGAATCACTGACCTAAATGACAATCCCAATGGGTAGTGAGATATAAACAACCGGCTTGAAACTACACTCATGACAAAAGGATCACATCTAAATGTATGATCTACAGCAATCTTGCAGTGTTAACTGTCTGAAGCGTTCCTTCATATCGTTGGCCATGTGTTACGTACCCTTTAACAAGCACCAGTGTGTTTTTTTTTTAAGGCCTGTCGATATCAGTGTTCCTGGTCTCTGCTGGGCAGCAGATGCCAAGCTGGCTGGAGGTAGAGGAAGCCCATGGCGTCATGACTCCTCCGGTCCTGCAGGGGGGCTTTGCCAAGTCAGAGATTTCTCGAGCGGGTTTGCTTCCCGTCAGCCTTGTTTCAGTAATTTTGGACGTGATTCCCGAAAAAAAAAAGTTGCATTTACTTAGCGTTTTTGAATTAATATATGTAGCTAGCTGACATACTGTATACAGTAAGGGAAATCAAGCAGCTGATGACTGTGCTCTTCAGGAGCCATCATTTATTAAATGGGACTTCGGGTGGGGTCTGTTATATCAATACAACTGCATATTAGATAAGAATGACATATGCTACAACTTAAACATGGGGATAATCTCTCCTCCACCTGGGCCTTAAAGCTGAACAAACACACTTTGTGTAGCAGTTGCTAAAATTTCTGGCGCAGCCTGCACTTACCTCAGGAAAGAGTCAGCTGAAGAAAACTATATTATAATATTTGATCAATCATAAAAATAGTTGCAGATTAGTTTTCTGTCGATCAATAAATTACTTATCGACTTATTACTGCAGCTCTGCTCCTCAGCATTACAGGTGTAAACTCTGCCTGTTCCAACCACTTTCGGGCACTTATCCAGGTCAGGGGTCGCTTTCACAACAGAGCGAGCAAAGCAGCCCAGACGTCTGTTTCCCCAGCAACCTCATCCACCTCCACCAGTCTCCACGAGGTGGGGATGGAGGGGGGCGTTGTCCCTTCCAGATACCCAAATTAGAATGACTCTTCTTAACATGGAGAGGCTACAGTCTGACACCAGGGTCTGTATCTGTCACCCACTGATGACGTCAGAACAACTACAGGGAGACTGGCTAAGATGAGATTCATGTTCTTGTCTCCACCTCGAGGGAGACTAAGAGGTTTTGCTGCTGTTCAGTCTGCTGCCACAGCCGAGAAGTGCATTTAGGACAGCCAAACACTTCACTTCCAAGAACACAAAGACGATTATGGTTTACTTTTTAGTTTTTTTTCAGGCTGTAGGAGTCAGTGAGTCACACAAGCCAACCCACAGAGAAACCTCATTCTTACCCCTAAGTGTGTATTTGGTGTGTTTTTCATGCAGTAATTCAGTAGCACAATGGTCCAAAGGTCCTGCTAAGAGCTTTATGAGATGCCAAATTTGACGTTTTGACATGTCAATGACACGTTAGGAAGGTGCCCAAATCAGAAATTGTTCATCCTCAAATATTTACAGCAGTCTTCATGGCTTTCTGGCCATTACTTTTTCAAAACACCTTGTCATCAGACAAATGTGCAGAGTGAAAGCACGAAGTGAAAAATATCAACTAATTCTTCCAGCCAACCTGCACAGACAACATCGCAATAAAACCCAAATGTGTTGGAGGTTTATTTTGGTCACACGCAACCATTTTGCCTGTGATAACACACATCAATTTTAATTTCCCTGGAGCATAATGCTGGCTCCCAGAGAGCTGTATAATCCATCACAGTAAGCATGATTTCTTCATTTGGTTTTGATTCAAGCTTTTTATGTTGAGTGTTTTCCAGATACGAAATCATTCCTCACAAATTACGGTTCTGGTCCAGCTTTGTCACATTCTCCCTTTTAAATTATCAGAGAACTTCCAGGTCGGTTTGATGCCGTATTTTTTTTTTTTTTTTTTGAATGTAATAAATCATGTAAAGGAAAAAAAAGTAAAACTTCCATTAAATCATCCATCTCTAGCACTGACTGACATCAACAAGGAAGGTGCTTTCCAAAACTTAACTACAGGCTTCATCTTTATCATGCTGCACCAGCCACAGATGATAGTTCAGAGAGTCGTCAAATCCAGTTTTTATAGTGCATGGGACGGTGTTAGTTTGGAGCCTTGACACTTATTTATTCTTAAACTGCAGAAGAAAGCCCACAGGGCAGATTCCAGACCCTAAACTTGAGCTGCAGAGGTAGATCACATTACAGCTTTCATCAGACACGTCTTCAAAAGACACACTGGCTGTGTCTGGCAGCCACTAAATTGCCCCAAAAGTCAACTGTGCACCATGGCTCCTTAATAAATCCTGTCTGTGACTTGGACGTCACCCTTCTGATTCTTATCTGTGAACAGAGCCTGTTATCACGTTCCATGTGAAGATCTGTGACATTTCACAAAAAGGCCCACAAGACGTTACCATACAAACTCAGCTAGAGCCGAACATCTCCTCCAGAACACCCGTGTTATTCCTTCTGCATACTGTGGAAGACTTTCACAGTTTCAAAGGACACGTTTGTTTGATCTTTTCTAATTCAAATTCAGCTCATCTCACTTCAAACTGCCACGCATCTGTCTAAAATTTCTCCCACTCATGTTCCCTATCACTTCTGGTCGAGCTGAATGGAGGCTGAAAAAAAAAATAGATACGGAGAATAAAATACAAGGTTCTCATTCTTATTAATATAAATGAGAACCTTGCATTTTTAAAGATTAAATTCAATAACTGTATGCTTTTTGCTCAACCCCAATCAATTTGTCACAGGTTTGATCCAGTAATAACCAGGGGCTGGGTACTGAAATGTGTCAGTAGCAAAAAGCAGTCAAAATTTAGCCAATTATATACTATTATATTCAATAAAATAGTATATAATGTGTGATGCTGCTTTTGTTTACACATTTAATATTTAAGGATGTTGGCTCACTAACTTTTTGCAGAGCTTTCCTCCTGGATTTTCCTCAAAGTTTGTTGAGCATGCCCTAGCTTGTAGAGTTGGACAGCAAGAATCAGCTGAAAGCGTTCGATAAAACTAGCAAGTGAACACTGGATACGTCTGTTTTGTCAGAGTAAAAATAAAGATGAGGAAAAATTCATCTGGATTTGGGAAGCAAGTTACAAGAAAAAGAATCATCAGACATTTTATAGACCAAACAATTGATCAGTAAACCCAGAAATTAATCTGCAGATGAAACAACAATGAAAATGAACTATATTTGTGTTACAGTGATGAAGAGTAAAAGAGAGACTGGAAATATTCCACACAAATTCCACTGTCCAATCAACAGTTGCTGCTGGTTTTCCACCACCAGCACATTTTCTGCCTCCCTTGATTCTCCTGAGGGACATTTAACAAAGAGATCAGCCCTCTGGGGAATCTGGCAAACAAATGCCCTGAAACCACAAACTGAACAACAGAAAAAGACAAAAATAATTAGGCTTGCACTATGAATCTGCTGAAGGGGAGAGTGAGTCCCACACAAAGCATGAAATGTGAGTGAAATCTGGTCCTCTACCACTGCACTGATCGCTGAGCCTTGAGGGCTAAGATAACATTTACAGTCAGCACTGACACAGGACTCTGTAATCCTGCTCTATGCAGAATATCATACACAGACACCCCCCCACTCCTTCATACAAAGGATTATTTTACAAAAGCACATAATGGGGATATTTTTTATTTTAGGGAACTGGGTATGAGGGATTTTTAGAGAGCAAATTTCCACCAAGAAAACCTGAAAATATGAAATATGTGAAATCAGCCTATCTGAGATTGAGGACAGCTAATTAAAGATCTAAACCTATAGCAGGTTCCACAGTTTATAGTAATGAAGAGCAAAAAAAAACAACACTGCCAGATGTATGCCATATCCATGGCATGGCACAGCCCATTAGCAGAGAGAGGCAAACACCATGAAAGGCGCTCTGGTTAGCCTTGAGGTCGTCATGAATATTCATCTGCACATGCACACGATGAACACAAGAGATGTCGTTTCACCATCAAAGTCAGACTGGATTTAAACTGACTTCATTTTTATTTCACAACAGATGCGAATGCAAGTTGATGTGACAGACGACTGACTGGCACGCTGCCAGACCTCCTGAGCGTTGTCAATTCATCTGGATGGACACAAGACGGAAATAATGCACACAATCTAATAATCTAATGGCGAGTGTGCATTCCACAGCATATTTCTTTCCTCTCCTGATTATATAAAATCATCCATTTCGATCTCTGCTAAAATTGACCAGCCTTACAGGTAAAATGGAAAAAAAAACTGAAGCACCGACCATCAATCAATGGCTGAAGACCCACTCAACTGATGTATGTAGCTTTAGGCTACATACAGCTTTTTTTTTTTTTGTCTGAATTTGTTGCGGAAAAATATTTTTAAAAACCCAGTAATTATCAACAAATCCATCCAGAATAGAATCAGGAAAATTAGAAAGCAAACTCATTATGTCCAAAGCCTTCTGAATATTTATAGTTGGCCATAGCCGCACAATTCTTTGGCCCCAGACTAAAACACCGGAAGGCTGTCTCAGGTGTCTTTGGTTGCAAACAACATGAACTCTGAAACATAAAGAAGTTATTTTCGGTGGCTATCACAGTAAATCACTCTCACCATCAGGTGTTAACGCAGCATCTGTGCTCTTTGCCCCTTAAATGTCAGGAAAAACAACCGGCATTACCTGTTGTATTTACTATTTTGTTACTTTCGTCATGCACTCATGATATCACTGTGCAACTTAATCCAGGTGATGAGCCGAATGATACACTAAATATATTTTTGCGGGCTCTGGAGGCATTCCCCAGGTGACACTTACACACTGGTTGGTTTGGCAGTCTGACATAAATCCAGAGAACAAAAGAAATCAGAGGACTCGGCATTCCTCTGGACAATGACGTGGTCTGAGGGGAAGCCCTGAGCAAATACTGAAGACAGGTTGGTGGCATCTGCATTGTTCCACGAAGAAACCTATCTGAGATCCATTACAGGAGAGCGGACTTCAAGACACAAGCAAGACCTCTAACCAATGACATAGTGCTGTGGTCAGATTTCACACACACCTCAACCCCTCAGGATTTAAAGGGGAGTCTGTAAGTTCATTACAGGCTCTTTTACAGCAAGTTACAACTCAACAGGCTCCCTAATTAATGAGTAACTATACTCTGACTATGTTGTACTGCAAGGAGGGTTATTTAAAAGCTTCAGTTTCAGCACAGGTTGAGCACATTAGATTGGTGAGGGTGAGTTTTGTTACCTTTGCACAGACCCAGGCCTAGCTTTTACCCCGCTGTCAGTAGCTTCATATTTATTGTCCACACACAACGGTAATATCAATCCTCTCTCAGCAAAAAAGAAAATAACCAGATTCTTGATCTTTCCCAAGATAATCTTTTTACCACTTCTGTCACTTCAAATTTTCTAGTTTTTCAATCTCAGCCAAACTGAACTGGTCTGAAATCAAACTGTTTTTGTCTGGCATCAGGATCTCCTGTCCTTGCTGATTTGGACACTTCAGAAGTACAGTCATCCAGCCTCTAAGAAACTGTTCTTGAAAAAAAATGTCCATGTGGGTGGTATGTTATGCAGTGCCAGCTTTATGTGCCGAAGCAGCTTGATCAACTAAAAAAAAAAAAAAAAAAAAAGCTTGCGTGACATTAATCTTACACAAACATTCTTATCGATGCTCACAAAGATCACAGTTGGTTGAAAATCAATCAGACTGAGGATGGTGAGCTCCAGCACCATATCACACATTTGTTAAGTTAATCTCACCCTCTATCCTGCTGTTTCAGTCAGAACTGTTGACAACAACAAGAGCAAAGTAAATATTCCCAGGCTCTGTCCACTGCACTTGAAAAGAAAAAAAAAAACAAAAACCCCAAAAGGAGGGGGCATGAGAGAGGTGTGTGAGGAGACAGAGGATGGGGCACAAGGCTCAGTAAAGGCGGGAAGGAGGCAAAGACCATTGTGGTGTACAATTTCTCTGTAACGTGAGCCCCCGCTTGTTGCCCCCACACCAGAATGTGCCTTGTCCGATGGATTGGGCGTCAGGTGTGTGCAGCTGCTGGTTAAGCTCTGTTTGCAGACCAAAGAGGGAGAGAAGTGGGAAAAGGAGGAAGGAAAAGCTTCTCAATGAAGGCGATACTGAAGGGTTCTGGGGTTTTTGTTTTTTTTTGTCTTTCCCTCTGGCACTAATGGGACTGCTGCCAAGACCTGGATTGTGGCCTAAGAGAGTGCCATGTGTCCCACAGATGGGCCTTCTAAATATGAAGGGACGTCATGTACAGATGGCCAATTTTGTCTGAGCACAGTTTTGAGACAAATGGCCAAATCTGCTCAAGACTGAAATACCACTAATGATTATCTTAATTTAAAACAAAGACAACAGAACTGTCTTATTCCATTTACATGTACATATCCCAAATATATGCATGGTATCACATATGCATGCATGTAACTGTAGTATATTTAGCCTCAATAATGAGTGACACTATAGAAAGCATGGCAACAGATGTTCTTTTAGTGCTACTGGTACAACAGAGGGAACTAATTTAATAGAAATACATTAAGCTTATAAAAGATAATGTGGACACCAGATTGCTTCTTTGTTTACATTTATATTCCATACTCTTGTGTATGTATTTCTTTACCTTCTCTAAGTAAAAGCTATTTACTGTTATCTGAAGACAAAGATTGCACTGCTCGTGGGTGTGCACCAGGGGTGTGCCACGTCATACCACTGCTCAAGATACTATCAATCTAATTCTTAGTGTGATTAAAAAAAAAACTGTCATAGCCTGATAATAACAATATTGCAATGTGGTGACATATTTATGTCACGACTAAATACAGCAGGAATACACAAGGTCAAAAGCAACAGTAAGTATGAAAGAGTGGTTTGAAAACAGTAACAGCCTGAGAAACAGAGGCACTACAGCACACAACAAACTATCCCATTACTAAATTGATCCGGAGGCGAGACACATCGGGATCTGTCTGATTCAGCTGACGTGACAACGACTGATTGATCACATGATCCTGCACCGTACACTCACCTTGTGGTAATTAATCAGCTCCATGCTTTTAGTGAGGATATTATTCAAACAGCAGTTTGTTTACTCTTGTACTTTATTTAAGGAATTAAATTTTATGCTGCTTTATACTTTCACTCCACAACATTAAAGAGGAAAGTATTGCATTTATTCAGCAGCTATAGATACTAGTTATTTTGCAGATTAACATTTAAAAAAAACCTACACTCGGTCGTCAGTTTATTAGGAACACCCAGCTAAAACTAACGCAGCCTAATACAGCTGCAAAGCTGTGTAGCAAAATTGGACTATCTAACCAGGCAAAAACATGCATCTACATTCATAACACTGCTCTTACAATCCTGTATACAAATAATCAATCCAGTGCAAGCGGTGCAGCCAAATTCAATATTTGAGATTCAGAGGTTTTTAAGAAACAAGCCTCTCAGCACTCTCACAGCACGATGAGGAATATAAAACAAAACAAAACCCTGCAGCGCTTCTCGCACTATTTAAAAAACAAATAACAAATAAATAAATAAATAAATAAAAACTCAGTGTGGTGCTGGAGACATTGTTCACGTTCCTGACGCAGCATGTAATAAGCGTTTAGTGCTCTGGCACTGCTCCCTCATGGGCTCTTCACGCCCTGAATGCACATGGATGTTCCTCCGGCTCATGAGTAATTTCCTACATTCCTCTTCTTGATTGAGTTTGCTTAAACAGCCTTTTCTAGTTCCTACAACAGACCTTGTCTTCTCTTGGCTGGATTGTTCACTGTATGGATTTTTTGCTGCATTGAATGATGCGCTTTGAATAACACACCAGTCAGGGATGTTTCGGGCAGTTCCTCAGCACCACAGAGGTAGTCGATCCAGGAGAAATTCCCTCCCAGAAGGCCAGGGATCAAACTACAGAGGCAGCTGTTGGATATAAAATCCCACTCAAACATCAACCATCCACTGACTGCAAATACACTACACATGCAAGACAAGGCCCTTGAAAACCCTTCGGTTAAGGCTTAAGGGTGGATGTCAGCACTGCTCCTGCCAGCTAAAGAGCAATAGCCTTGATTTTCCAAAACATGTCTTGGATCTTCGGAACATGAACAAGCTTTAAACCACAGACTGAAACAACCAAACACCAAAAACATAAAATGTTTTTTTTTTTTGTTTTTTTTTTGCCAATTTCAGTCAATTTACAACAGCTCAGCAGATTTAACAAGATCATTTACAACTTTCTCTTTTCTTTAAGGTACATACCTGCTGTTAATTCTGTCACCATTTCATAACATATGAAAGTAATCAACCCTGTCTTGTTAGCACATCTTTCAATCTGTCCTGTCTCCTAAAAGGTAATTACTCATATACAATCTGATTTCATTTCTTATCATCAAAATGAAGAAACATAATGATCTAAATCCAACTACACAACGGTCTCAGAATCTGAACTCTGGTGTTTTTTAGTCTAATGAAAAGAGTTAATTCATTAGGATGTATGGTATTTGATTGCTCATTGTGCTGACATACATGTTAGTTGAATTACTTTACATATGCCTAAAGCCAACGTAAGATACTATTATAATACCACGGGGATCAAGCAGCACACTCTCTTTAATGAAAACAATGAGCCAATACATTAGATTATATGGCTGTCATGCCGGGCTATCACTCAGGCAAATGCACTAATCCCACATGAACAACTGCAGCCAACAGCTGCACACTTCCTGCTACACCCAGACATCCCCGGCAGCAGAGGAGTGCTGGCATCCACAGAGAAGGATGAAGAAGAGGTCAGGGAGAGCTGCTGTTATTTACATGAGGAGACTGACTCACTGGGATACCTTATGACTCATTTTTTGAATACTTCACTACTTCGCACCTACTTCACTGGCAACAAAATCACATTTTCCTATCTGTCTGATAATGATAATGATAATGAATGATAAATTATTTCACTCACAGCAAAACAAGAAACTTTTCCTAAATAAGCAAATAAAAACATAATCTGATCAAAAAAAAGTAAATGAGCCCAAGAACATTCATAGCCTGATAATTCTAGGGAAAGTCTATATAACTTGGTCTATAAGTCTATAAGTATTGTGGTTCCATATTGCACTCTTCATATTGAAATAAGAGTAGTTTCCTCTTTATACAGCCTGACCTTGTGGTCAAAAATAATTTGAATATCTCAATTACAAGATTGGTTTGAGTCTAAACTTAATTTTGGAATATCAATAAATTTCTCAATCGCAATGAATAATAAAGGGAATTGGTTCCCCAAAGCATTTGTGTTGAAGAACATCATATTGAGTAAAGCTGAAATATGACTTTTAATAAAATGTTTCCCAGAGCCAAACTTGCATCTTCAAAGTGCTTGTTTTATTTCATCAGCTGTGCACAGATATTCAGCTGATGATGATTTACGATGAAATAAACCAGAAAAGACAGTTCGGCCTTTTTGCTGGATAAATAATTTGAATGATTAATAAATAACAATAATAGCTGTTGTTGATTCACTTCCTGTCAATCAACTAAGAAACTGATTATGTCTGCACTAATTAGCAATGTCACATATTTCTGAAGAACAACCCCCAGGCTTCTAAATATCAGAGCTGAAGCCGTTCAGTTGTGTTAATGTGTTAAATTCTATCAACGAGATTCTCTAATATGTGCACAGTTTTAGAATTTGTTTTTCTGGACTAAGTCTGAGGCTTGTTCCACGGCAAAGAACCCCACACGTTTGGCACAAATCACTCTCCATCAGTAAGGAAGTGAGTTGTCTCTTGGAGTCTTCGCTGAACAAAATGGTAAACCACAATATCCCTTGGCTTGAAAAAAACTTGTGCTCATGCATTAAGAAAAACTGCTGGAAATGTCTTCACATACTACAACTACAAAAACAACGGGCCAAATCCTTAAAAGCATGCAATATTTGTTTCTGAGTGATGCCAAAGCTGTCATCTTCTTGTGGTCGTCCTTTACCCTCTCAAAAAGACCCCATACTGCCTGACATATGTAATTACCATCTAATAACTGCAGGGACCAGGCGTGTTAAAAATTCCAAAGGTAGAGAGGTTAATTTTTTTATTCTCTGCAACCAACCAACTTTGTCGACTTTGTCGACTTATTTTCAATCTGTTGTTTTTTTACTTTAGTTTCTACAGCTTCTGCAGCAAAGAGCAAACGCTATATTTGCTTTCAGCAAAAAGATAAATGAGTCCAGACAAGGTTAATGAACGTCACAAAGCAGTGACCAAATATGTGCTGAAAGCCCTACAACCCTTCAGCTCAGCAGAATGTCCATAGTTTGATTAATAATTACAGTTGTTTCTATTGGTGTCATGTCTGTCTGGTAAGTGGCCCATAAATCACAATTAAAAGTTATTACTTTTGTTGTTAACAGCGTTTGTGGGATTGTCTCACAATAAACTACAGAGACATGTCACCAAGTGCAACAGTGCGGCTCAATGATGTTATTAATCATTTTTAGACAAGAACGAAGGTTTCTGGCACAGAGGAATGGGATTTTCATGGGATTTATGGACAATAAGGAAAATAAACAAAATCACCCACCTTTACAGGCAATTAGGCCTTAAGCTGTTTCATTTAAAAGGTCATGACCACAGATTATGTCGTTATCAGTCAGCAGCATTTCAGCAAAACAGTCCTCTACCTTAGGGACTAACAAACAAGTCACCCCCTGTTTCACTACCAATGGTACCTAATCTTGGTGTGTACATGAAATAAAAATACTGTATCAACATTAAATTACAACAGAACTGCAGTGTTTGTGTCATTACAGATTTATCTGTATTGTTCTTGAGTCGTATTGTAAACCATGTATCTCGATATGGATTGAATCACTTTGCTGAGATAGACGGACAACCCTAATCTGCACAACTGTTGTCCTCCCATTTTGTGTTTACATCTAGTTAATGGGGGTGCCTGTCTTTATGTTTTTATTTCAAAGGAAAGTTTACACAACAAAAAAACTGACTTTAGGGATCCCTCAGAGCGCTGACATGCACTGAAGGATAAAGTCTTGCTTGTTTAAAAGTATTTCATAATGGCATGAACTAAGTAAGCCCGTCCTTCGTGTCTACTTTCTGTTCTGTAAATGTCACTGTAAAAGCTCTGCCACTGACCAGATTTACTGCCCAACACTGCCTGGACCACTTACCCATTCCTGTAACACAACATGACCATCATACTGATGAATACTACAATCAATAGGGTTTGGTGTACAATCCATCAACCATGCTACATGTTTGGGTTTCTTCTTATCCTATAGGTTTACTTCCATGCAGCAGAAATGCTTTTAGCCACAAATTGTTTTCGAGTAAGTGCCCTTCAAGGGCCGCTGGTAAGGAGGTCAGTTTTGACAGAGCCTGGTTTAGAAGCCCTTTACGTGGCCGGGGTCTCTATCTGGTGGACAATGATCTAATCCAAAAACAGACAGCTTTACTCCGTCTCCAACGGAGGTAGAGGGGAGATGAGGATTAAATAGAGGTAACCCAATTAAGACAAGGCTGATGGAGTAAAAAACAGGGATTTAAGAGAAAAAGAGGGATAAGGTCAGGACAGAGTGAGTGTTGTCCTGTTGTGAGATGCAAATGGAGAAGAAGGAAGGTTTCCATTTAATTATGTACAGTAAAGCTTGCTTGAGTTAGGCAATCCATCAGATGTCTGCTTTTACTGGTGTATGGGTGGGGAAAAAAATCAACTCCCATGAGATTGGCTATTCTTATCTTATACTATTCTAAATTGATTTGGTCAGTAATAATGTTATACTAATGTAACTGCAGAGCACAATGCACTGCCCACAGGAGTATGCTGCTACCTTGTGGTTCACCTTCAAAGAGAACATACATGTGGGTATAATTTGGTAACTTAATAATTAGGTTTGCAAGACAAAGGTGAAGTATTTTGAGATACTTTGTAGTCAGTCACCCAGAGAGCTTTGAGCTCCACTACCAACAAATGAAATAGCCAAACAACTGAAGTGAACCACTCAACAAAACTAAACTAAAAACAAAAACCCAGGGGAAAAACCAATAAGATACACCAGCAAATGTTTGGTTTAATGACAAAATACACAACAAATATTGTTATTAGTATCAAAACAGTAGCTGCCTCTAGTTATCACTATTACACCAGCAGCTTCAGCCACTCACCTGTTTCCTTAACCTTATGTTGCCTAGTCATTAACTATATTATCAATCAGTCACTGTTTGGGTAATCGAATATGAATCACTTTATCATTTTTTAAGCAAAAAAATCATCAAATGTTCTTTTGACCCAGATGATTTATCGTGCTTCTCTGTTTCATACCATTATAAACTGAATCACTTTCAGTTGTTGACTGTTGGTTGGACAAAACAATATCAATGAAAGAAGTAACACCTGCACACCGGTTCCACGCAGCAAAATTTACTCAAAGAGACGATGTTTCGATCAAACTTGGATCTTCATCAGGTCGAAAAGCTTAAAAATTGATACCACACCCACAGTTACATATATATGCACCAACAGGCTGACAAGTTCTACGATGACAGGTGTGGCTGACCATCCAACCCACCCAGGGTGATAAACATCTCTAAGCAATTAACAGTTCAGCATGATGTACAAAGGCCATGCATCAGAATATCAGGTTAGAAAAAGACGAACCACAAAAAGCATCGGACAAAACATGTGAAGACACGACCTTGAACTCTGGGAAACTATGAAAGACAGTAATCTGCACATGAATCGAGAATGATTACGATTTGTTGTTGTAGCTCTAAACAAAACAAGTCTATAAACAACTCCTAACCTTGAGGAAATGCCTTTGCAAAACTATCCACAACCTAAAGGTAAACTCAGACTGGTCCTCATTATGGCAGGAGTAGAGGACACACACACACGCATTGGCCAGTATCCCACTGCTCTGTCCTGTGTGTAAAACCAGCCTCTTCCATCACTCTGCTTTTACTGCCTCTGCTTTAACTGATGAAAAACATCACCGAGACTCGGAAGGGACCACGCTTCCTCTGGTCCTGAGAACTGGGACTCTTCGCTAAGTTTGGTACTGCGGTCTCTACATAAACTGCTGTGGTTTTTTAGAAGTTCACAGCCGTCGTGTTAAACCCTTTAATAACTTATCCAGAGACACGGTCACACAACAGTTAAGCCTTAAAAAAAAAAAAAAAACACCCGTCACATGCCATTGTATGTCTGTGCTCCCGCATAGGCTACGTGTTGGTCGGTTAATTGGTCCGTTAACAGCTTCAATTACGCAGTAATTAATTGCACCTTTAAATAGTCAGCAACGGCGAGACTTTCGACTGAAAACATCCAAAAATAAGAAGCGAGGTGCTGGAAAAAAAAGGCGTCAAATATGTAGAAACACCCAACAATTCAACATACGCTTATTCCAATATATGTAAATTAGCTTTCAAACTGAATACCGAAGCGAAGGGCAACTGATAGGCACTTATATTCGAGAAAATTGTGCTCTAGTCAACTTAAAAAAAAAAAAAAGAAAGAAAGAAAGAAAGAAACAAAGACAAAAGAAAAAACCTTTGCAAATACCCAAACATGTTCTTGCAGCATCCAAGAAAAGCCACACGTAGTACTGTCATTCAAACTCATATCAAACGGCCACCCTCCTTCACTGAACTTTTCTGTTAAAAACGACAAAAAAGAGCGTATGTGGTTTAACTCACCGCTCCAGCTGAGGAGGCAGATGTGAAGGAAGAGCGGTAGAAATGTTCCGTGTAGGAAAGCCATGTCTTTGCTCCTTGTTCGTATCCAGTCCAAAATAAACTGAAGCTGAAGTGGCGTGTCGACGAGAAGTTAGCCAGCAGCCCGGAGGAGACTGAGGAGGAGGAGGAGGAGGAGGAGGAGGAGGAGGCGCAGGAGGCGGAGGAGGAGGGTGCCCAATTAAAGTCTCAGTCTGGCGGGGTCCTCCTATTGTGGGCCTGTGTGTGTGTGTGTGTGTGTGTGTGTGTGTGGTAGTAGCAGCTTATCAGTGTTTAACCTCTCCTAATTCACGCAGCATACATTTCTTCTCGGTAGAAAGTCCTCAAGGTCACGACTAAATAAGCACCTTATCATGCCTCCACACCTTTTAGCCTTTAATCACGTGGCCTGTTGGCTGAATTCAGTTTAACAGGGACATTTCATTTGCATTTGCAAAGTGGCTGAAGGTAAAAAAGTGTATTTTACACATGAGTCTGAAATTTCATTTAGAAAGGGTGTAGTAGAAAGGGAGGGGGAGTTGCACTGTAAATGGCCAGTGCTCCAACATGGGGAGGGCCCCCAGACTGCCTGAAAACCTGATTCGCTAATGGTGAAAAATTTTCACCATAATAATTAATTAGAATGGTAATTATTACAGTAAAATAACAAATTTTACAGACTGTTTCTTCTCAGACTGTCTAAAACCACAACAGCGCCTCTCACGTTTTTACAATTGTATTTACAGAAACAACGGATGCAAACAAACCTTCACCAGCATCAGAAAACTCAATTTTTTTAACATTACACCCTGTATTAAGACCCATCAACTTCTAATCCAGTGTTTTCAGTTTTAATACAGGGGCTACCTTTTTATTATCTATCTGAATTGTGCCTTTAAGTTTCTAAAGTTTTAGAATGCTACTTCTTCACTGGAACAGACTGAGCCAGAACACGCAGGAAAATAATTCACCTTAATTCTGCAAAGAAAACATGATTACACTAGAATCTTATTCTGTTGTGAGTAATACAGTAATCCTTTCTCAGTGTAGGAGGCCACAGTCACATCACTTTCCACCTTCGTCTCTGTCACTCTTTGTGAAAGCTTCACACGGTAATAACAGTATCATGAGGAATGATTACTCAAACTTTCTTAAGTGCATTATAAACATTTCATTACTACAGATGCATGGCTTTACTTGCTGATCTGTACAGGTTTGACAATGGATGTGCTAAAAGGGGAAGGGGGTCAAATGGGGCTGCTTATGAAGTGGCCCCAGATTTTTATACTACAACGACAGTTTTGGAATTTGAGTATTTTCATTTTGTAGTCATGGAGAAACTGTACACTTAGTACTTAAAGGAATCTTTTGACATTTGGGGGAAATATGCTGATGACTGTCTAAATGGGACTGATGCCACTCTCATATCTACAGCCAGCAGGCAGTGAGCTTAGCTCCGTCCAAAGGTAATGAAGTCTGCCCACCAGCACTTCCAATGCTAACAATAATACAGACACAGGAGTGGTTTTGATCCTCTCATTTAACTTTGAGCAAGAAAGTGTTGAAGTACAATTTTGAGGTATGAGGTGCTCCACTGCATTTATTATACCACTGTAGTTACAAACGCATTAAGATTTACATGCAAATATATGATTAGTATTTGAAAATTTGATTGTAAAATCCAATGGATTCTTATAGATGCACTCTTAAACATCTTAACGCTAAATAAAATAGTTCACAAGTGTTAGGCACAAGTGCAAAACAATGGAAATAACAACAAGCTAACTGTGAGCTACCGCACTCATGTTGTTTTCACTTTTGTGGATTAAAGTGTTGACACTTGACTGTGATTGCACAGACAGCAACTTAGTGTTTGTTTGTTGAGCTGATGGCAAATGCAACTTGTTTAAGGAGTCTCTACACTGCTCTTGGTCTGGATTTACTGGCACTGATGCTACAGCATTACAACTACTGCAAATTCAACTTTTTACAGGAAAGACCTCCACCAATATTACTATCATCACCATTGACTATGTGGCAGTTTTAAACACCTTAGCAACCATTTAAATGTTAGGTTTTCTAATTCTTCCAGCTATTTCTAACACACCCACACATTTTCTCCAGGAAAAATATATTCAGGTATTACCATATCTTTCAACACTGAACGAATAAAAGAAAAGAGGGATAAAATAATTAAAAATAATCAGCCATGTTGCATATAATACATTGTTCATAGTAAAGGCTAAGCAAAGGTTAGATACACTGGACTTCATCCAATAAAGTGAGCGGGCTTCTGGTGTTTTCATCTCTGACAGTAGAGTCACCTTTGCTCAACAGCTGCAGCAGAAAAGCTTCCCGGAGTCGGTCAGCCAGCTGTCCACACCCCATCATACATGAGCCTGCAGCTGCGGACACCGTACAGGCATTAGACATGGAGACGAGAATCTTGTGGTTACAGAACTCTTATATATATAGCCCACTATAGGCTAACCAGAGAGTGCTTCCACACATACTGTAAGTGGGGCACTCATGTTGTGAAACTGTGACACTCTGCTGAACTCGGTCTGCAGTGATAAAGCCGGAAGTAAAAAAGACCTGTGCACTGTCACTTCCAATCATTAATCGCCAAAACACAGCACAACCAAAAACATGACTCAATTGTCTCAATTTCCCAAAGGCCCAAACAAAAGATAAACAGGATTTGTTACCTGCTGCTACAAACTTACAGCATGAGCCAAGCTTTTACGATCACTTTACAGATTAATGTTATTAAGTAGGTTAAGCAAACACGCCTTGACATTAAATTATATTGAAGACAGCTGTGACCAATGAGTTTGAAAACATTCCTATCTTGTGTGTGGTGAAGTCAATGTGGATTTATACAAGCAGTTTCCAGGGCAGTGTTAGGAAAAATGCTCCGCTGAAAATGGATTTTGTCACAGTGAGATGAGATTAAGGTGGCACAAAATAAACAATAGTATATATATATAATACGTTTGATCTCTTTTCTTTCGGGTCTGGCCTGCTCAGAGTAATGTAGAGATAAAATGACTATCTCAAATGTATTTTCAAATGATGCAATCTGTACTTGTGATTCCTCATCACAAACATGGCCTGAGATGAAAGTTTTAAGAAGTACGTAACTTAGATATGAAACTGTGCTTTTGGTTAAGAGCATTAGTGAACATTCTAGTTTGACAGAGTGACTTCTATTTCTAGATTTTATACTAGGTTTGTATCCATGTGAATCATAACTCAATCAGCATTTGTCAGATCAAAATAAACCTAATATGAGCTTCATGCTGAAAAGAGGACTGCAGCAGCTGCACAGATGTGTAAAAGTGTATCTCGCACCTCATATCAGGGAATATTTAGTTTGGATTTGTGCCAAGTTCCCTCCGTTCTGGAAGAAACCATCTCTCTTGTGAAATCCATCTATCCCTTACTCATGAGACATGATTCTAACCAGGCTCCTCCTGAAAAAGGCAACTGTTGGCCCACACATTTTCTCTTTTGTTAACACCAGTATCTCACTATGCACTCCTCCTTACCCTGAAGCATGCCCTAGTTACCACATTCCCCAAGAAATCTAAGCTGAGACCCCTTCTGATGCCTAAAACCTTGCACTGTTCAAAAATGTTATTTCTGTCTAACTGGATTCTTTGGTAACATTTTATTTTACATTTTTTCTATTTCTATTTTTTCTTAAACTACCTACAGGTAAAAACTGTGGTCATAGTTAAAATAAACCAGTGATGACTGCTTGTAGGAAACAGGAGTGTCTCTGTATCATAGATAAAAAGTATGTCTGCCATCCTCTGTCTGAGGATCTGCTGAATTCTTGCTCATTACTCAAATATGTTTTTGCCTCCTTGCCAACGTCCCTCATTTTCTCTTCCATCTAAATTCCCTCTGCACTGAAGTCATTTTCACTGCTAACTCCACTGTTGTCCCGGAGAGGGTGTGGACGGGCATGTGCTATGTCCGTGACAGATGGCATGGCCAGCCACGTCTTTTCACCTGCCATCGGAATGGAGCTTCACTAGGAGAGCATAACATGCCGGGTGTTCATGCTATCCCCTCAAGATGTGCCCCCCACCGAAGGCATCCCAAGAAGCCACGCTCTCTCATTACTCCACCCTGACTCGACTTTTTCAGTCAGATTTCACGAACTTTTTGCCTGAAAAATGTTTTGCCTGAAAACCCTCGATACACTGAAGCTTCAAGTCAGAGTCTTCGAATTAATACAACCATTTAACAAAATATGCAGCAGAATAAAGCAATGTGAACATCAAACACTGTCGTGTTTCTAGAGTCATTATTTTATGCTATTCAATATGGAAATATTGTTCATTTTATACTTGGTAACTGAAGTAAATGTTCCTTGCACCGGGCTTTTTAAAAATGCTATGTGAAGCACTCAAGTCAGAAACAGTTCTGAAGTCATAATGACTTGGGGGGAGGATGCTGTGATATTGCAGTAAAAATCTTTACATCGCTCTTTAATTCTTGGCTCACAGACATGAAGGCTGGGCCACACAAATATCGCTGGCCTTTGGAAATGAAGTCTGTTTTATGTAAGAGTGGAAAAAAAGTCAGAAACCAGAAGTAGCCTTTGAAGTGGGAAGAAATCCCAAACCCCATCTGAAATATTTCTTTGCCCCTGTAATGGAGAGGACAGGCAGAAAAAAAAAGATGATTTCCCCCCCGCCAGATCTTTCTTCTACTGTATTTTAAATCAGCTGTGCCTCTTTGTTATATCTCTTCCCCTCACCTTTTTTTTTTTTGCTTCTTCTTTCTCTTTATCCCAGCCATCTCTAGTACTGTTATGCAGAGGAAGAGGGCGTGGGAGGTTTTACTGATCCATTTGCAAGTTAACTGCGCTTTTTTGACAATTTTCTGGGTAAATTGAATGTGCTGTGTTTTAAATCATTTTTCTGAAAAATTAGGTTGAAATGAGGCTGAGGATCAGATAAAATCTGTCAACCCTTTACATACTGAGGGGTTGAGGTGAGAGTATTTTTGAAAAGTTGGCTGTAATGTTGCATGTTTTTTTATTTACTGTCATTTATATTTTTCATGTAAACTTTGATCTGAGAGGGCATATTGTCTTGACAAAGACAATGGAAATATTTTTTCTATTATTTATAGTGATTAAGAATCAACAGACACTCAAGATTTTCATGAAACTAGACCCTGTTTTTCATACTACTTCCATTCAAAGTATTTTACATCTTGTCATTTTTTTTTCAGTGTTGACAGAGTTTTCCAGTCCTAGAAATGCTGTGAATTTGCCACCAACCTGTCGCACTGGCAGTGGCAATTCACCAAACATGTCTACATCTACAAAGCAAGATATGCTAATTTTTAAAATATTTTTGACACCAGATCAGTTTTAAATATTGCAGGAAATAATGGAACAGGAAGCCTCAGAAGACAAAGTCACAGCAAACTGTTAGACGCAGGCGATGCACACCCCCACACCTCAAACTTCTCAGCAAGGAAACCAGCTCGTTGTACTGTGCCCTGGCATAATGGAAAAGGCCCATTTATTGACTTACTCTATTAAAACAGTGTGAGTTTGTTTGGTTGCACTGTAAAATGATTCACTGGACAAAGTTGCTACTCAGAGTCTTTGCTGCCTCAACAATTCTGGGAACTTAGTTTGATTCAACCATACCTGTTGTTAACACCAGTAACCACAGAAGTCATTCCTCAAATCATTCCTCTGTGCCTGGGAGACAAAGGAGAAAAGAATTAGAACTACATATAAACTCAAAGAGGTTACTCCAAGGGTTTAGTATTGCACTGTAATGCAGTTTGGAGACTCACAGAAGAGAGTAAAATAACAAAGTCAAAACTGATGCAGCAGAGATATTCAGACTTTTACTTTGAATGGGCTGAACTCCAAAAGCACTGGATCCCACATTTCCCAGTAGTGTGTATTTATTTCTCCCTGCCCGACCTTTATATGTCAAATCAAGGGCTCGTTCAACATTTAATATCCTGAAATAACGATGACAGTCAAAAAAGCTTTGACTCTGACATATGACCACTGCTAATGTGTAAGTTAGAGTTACATCTAATACAACACGTTCTCAGTACACTCTTCAGAAAAGGATGTCATGCTAAGTAACAAAGGGTTTACTGCAGTGTACCATGTACTGTACATGAATACTACACAAGTACAACTGTGATGACTATGAGGAGTTCAAAGTAGAAATGAAATGCAAATTGTGCTCTTGTGTAGGCCAACAGACGGGTAATCATCCATTGGCATAAAAAAAAAAAAAAGACTTTGAAGTAGTCAGGAGATTATGCTCAAGTAGATCATCCATGTCTCTGCAGCCTGAAGTGAGCCCACACACTGGCTGCATTGCTCACACAGACTGGGGGCAGAGTGTTTCACCACAGGGGTGCCAGACGAAGTCAAGGACCAATGGTTTGAACAGACACTGTCAGAGGAAGGGGTGGGAATGTCAGAATGGACGCCATTCACCAGAAAAATAAAAAAAATAAAAAAATTGCCAGGGGGCTTCAAGGGCACGCTCCACAGTTTGTGAAACGGATTTTAAAAACTTGTTTGTTCTGACCGAGGAAAAAGATTTATGTCTATTACATTTTAAAGAAAATTACAGCAATCACACTAATAAGCCTTCAAATGGGAACAGGCTGATTGTTCGGCCAGAAACTACATCATTTAGGATTCCTGTGTGTATTAACTATTTTTACGGCCTAAGCTGGTATTCAGACTGAAAATAGCAATATACTAAAAAAAAAAAAGAAAAGAAAGAAAGGTGGATAGAACAGTGGTAAAATCTGCTCGGATGGGCCTTTACTTGTACAGTGTATTACCATGCCATTTATGTTTATTACTGTAATGATTACAGCGGAGAGAAAAGAGCCTATGATGTGGTGGACTCAATTTAACCCTAATATGTTCAAGGCTGCTGGTTTCAGCTGTGACTAAGCTGCATCTTCTACTTGTTGGAGTAGTAGTAGTGATGGGAACAGGCCATGGGATGAGAGGAACAATCCAATTCAGCAAAATATAAAAATAAAATATAAAATGATAACACTGGCAGCAGATTTGTTATTAAAAGCACTGGCTTAACTGTGCATTAATAAATGTGAAATGTATGATATGTTTATTAAGGTATAATCAAACAGTGTTCATTATTCAAGAAAAATAATTTGATTTGAAAAAAACAAAACAAACAACTGTGCCTTCACCTTGCATTAGCAGTGGTGAAATTTCCTGGAGGCTTACTGGAACAAATATGAACCATCATTAGATATACTACCCAGAATTTCTGATTTGATTATTGTTGTAGCATTGTGTGTGCTCGCGTGGAGGTGTGTGTATGTGTTCATTTGTGTGTGTTTTTGTAAGGCAGAGGGCATAAATAGGTTATGGGACCTCTGGATGTTTTGGGGGAGGGGTAACTGATTTTACCTCCTGCTATTGTTCAGATCTTGTGACAGAGTTTGCCCTGAAGGGGACTGTCATGTTACCATTGACCCCTTGGAAAGATTGTTGCTATGGCCACAAGACGCCTTAATGAACTAATGAATCACTCTGGCACACCTCAGCTCAGACACATCAGTGTCTCGTTGAGGGCACAGAGGGAGGGAGAGGCGAGGCGGAGCCAGGACTCCGTATAGACACAGTGCAGGGTTTGGTTAAAGCAGTCTGAGGGACCCAGGTGGCCAATTGCTCCCAAATGTAGTGAATCAAAATTCTGTCAGGGCAGCTCTTAATCACCAGCAGACAGCACACTTCACATTCATTCTTCTCTGATTACATTAACAAGACATCGAGGACCGTGCCATCTATTTTATACTCACATAATGGAGAGACTGTAACCGCTTTCGTGTGTGCTGTGCTACGGTATGCGGACGTCTTCCTTTACTTGTAAGACATTTTGCTCCATATTCCATCAGTCATGAATGAATCATTCAATCGTGCAAAAATAATCAGCATTGTGGGAAGTGAGTTTATTTGAGATGAGAACAGCTTCAGAAACATCCTTCTCCCACACCTTTCTGATGCCAGATCTGGAGGGCCTTATCCAAACATCACTGTAAACCTATCACTGTAAACCGACATTGAATTTGAGAAAGCAACAAGGTCTTCTCCCTCTGGCTCTTCATTTTCATTTGTTATGCAACTGTTTGTGTCTGAAAATATTCTGCCATTTCCATGTTTGAATGAGATCATGTCTAACCCTTCTCCATGCTGGCCAGCTTTTCATTCCACCCCTGAGTGTGGCCTGTTCGGAACAACTGCAAACACATCTGATTTCCAGCATGGTTGTCATCAAGTAGTAGTGATCGAGCAGAGTATACTGGCTCCATTCAAAATGAAAAAAAAAAAAAAGCCAAACTTCCAAAGCTCAATAAATAACTTGCTGTATCTTATTTGCTTTATCTGTGCACAAACTGTTATGGGAGTCTATTAATCAGGCCTGGACCCAAAAGCAGACAGGTGAGGAGAAAAGCGATTTAACCAGCTTATTTACAGTTATTAAAACAAAAGAGGAACAAAGAAAAAATGACTTTGGGGGGGGGGCAGAGTCGGCTGGAGCGGCGATGAATGAAAATGTGGGAATGAAACCGCAGGTAACTGCAGAGAGGTTAGAGGGAGTGAGGAGAACAAAGTACAACAAGGAATGACTATCCACAAAAATGCTCACGATGAGAAAAGCACAGCGTTTAGTTACCATTGTAGACGACAGAACGAACTGGCGAGGAAGGACAGGAACGCCGAGCCTATTATAGTTGGTGAGGAAACGGATTGCGCCCCAATTACGCACAGGTGTGCGCAATCACCCTGAGCAGGAGGAAGGAGTGGGGAGGAGCCGCCCAGGAATCCACAACCTGAAAGACACGCCCACACCAAAGACACACGCACCCACACATGCACACAGAGAGACAAAAAAGGAAAACAAAAGCAACAAATCCCCAGAGACAGCAGAGCTGTCTCATAACAAACAGAGATATAAAAATTACAATTTATGTTTTTAGGCAGGGTTACATACTGGAACTATTTCTTGGCTGGTATCTGCCAGGTACAGTGACGGTGTATCCTCATGTGTTGTCATGTCAGGTTTGGTACCATGATGCCGGTACAGGGACACATACCAAAACCTGTGCTCACTAACCATATCTGGCAATCCACGTGATAGCTGGAGAAGCCGCAAAGATTTACTCTGCAGACTGAGAAATGATTGCTCATTAAAAAAAATTCCTTCAAAACCACAAATCTTTTTTACATTTCTGTGTGCGCACAGATCTGGAGGTGTAGCCAAGCTTCTTCACTGACTCTGATTCCCTTCTGATGGTACAAGTAACTTCAACCTAGTCAACAAAGCTACAGAAAAGCCGCCTTGCAGATGCCTTTGACCGTCTTGGGGTGTCACAATGTGGGCAGAAATCAGAAAGCAACACAGCTCATTAATACCAAGTTTAAAAGCAGAGGCCTCTTAAAAGGTGCCATTGTCCAGAAAACATATCTCATGTTAATACCCAGGTAAAAATGGGGTCGTAATGTGTAACCTCAAGATACAGACTGCTACAGACCAGTGGGAAGGGCTTTACACCGTGAGGGTTAATGAAAGCAGTGAGGCTCCGCCATACAGTCTATGAGCAGCGGTAGAGATACAATAAATAGCATTGCTTTAATGATGTGGCTGTTGAATATTTACACATGTTCAGTAATCCTGGTGAAATTTAATTCAGAAAAAAAAGTGTCTGAATAGAAGAGCTGGGGCCTTCAGGCAGCTCTGATAAGGCAGCTTTTAACTCCCGCCCTCCTCAGCCACATTATGTCGGCAGCACTTTGAGCTGTTTACAGCTACATGGACACGAAATAAGAGTTCTTTCCTGGAGGGTTTAAAATATAAATTCACAAAATGTAAGCAGTGTCCTCAGCGGACCAGTTGACAGACCTTTAAACTTCTCACTGATGTGAGATGGTATTTCTTGTTTATACATTAAATAGCGTGTTACACAGGGTCAAGATTGGCCCCTTGAAATTGGCCCCCTGTAACTTGACTGACGGCCCCAAGTGCGGTTGCTAACGCCATTAACCTTAAACCATTCAATCATCCAATCACATAAAAAAGTCAAGTGTGTAGTATTCCCAAAGGTGTTCACCATTCACGCCGTCCATAGCTGCAACATTTAAAATCAGGGGGGGGGGGGGGGGGGGGGGGGGTTAGTATCGAAGTCCAGGTCAAAACTGTGTGTTTGTAGGTTTTTATCCTCACTGATCATCTGACAGTATTTAGTGGGCTTGATTACACAATCAGCTCGTTCTTGTTCTGCATATTCTTCCTATTAGTGGTCCTGCGGCAAGCACACACGCACACACGCACACACACACACACACACACACACACACACACACACACACACACACACATACATACATTCTCTTTAACCTCTTACTACTGAGTTAGCTGAAAGAACAGTTATTACGACTGGAGGCTCATTGTTTTGTGCTGGTTTGTTGTTGCACTGTTGTACCATAGGTTCAGTTTTGCAGCAGAGTGTCAGCCCCGTCCTCTCGAAATGATGTTTTTATACAACCAAACTGGTGGTTGCATTGTCCAGCATGAGTTTTATAGTGTGACGCATCTTGCAGCTGCCAGCTTTATGTTTATACTGTTTTATTACACTTAGGCTTTGTTTGGTGTTTTATTCATGGGGAGTGAGCTTCAGCTGTGGTGTGTAATTTTCTATACTTTTGTGCAAAGTTTTGCATTGCTATTGCAGAGTTTTAAAAATTCCTGTCACGTTGCTTTGAGATTCTGGTTGTCATGATTGTTTGATATGGTATTTATTCTGAGATACTTTTCCACTCACTGCAGTTGTAAAGAGTGGTCATCTGAGTTGCTGTAGCCTTCCTGTCAGCTCCATCCAGTCTGCCCATTCTCCTCTGACCTCTCTCATCATCAAAACTGCTGCTCATTGGATGTTTTTCTGTATCTGCATGATTCTAGGCATTGCTCTGCTGCCACATGATTGGCTGTTTGGATAATTGGATGAATAAGCAGGTGTGCAGGTTCTAATAAAACACTTTCTTTTCTTTCTGTCCTATTAATTCCTGTTTTCAAGAACACAAGTATAAGTTCTGTAATGTAACAGCAGAAAGAGCATGAAGCATCATTTGGATTTATTTAGAGCCTTTGCTACAGATGTGTGTATTCTCACTGCTGCTGCTGTGTTTTATTTGCTTGTTAACACCTCAGCTCAGCCTGGGAGCTCGTGATGATTTAAAAGGGAAATGGTAACCAGGGGAAACTGGAAATAGCAGTGATCAGCATTCACCAACAATGGCTGCAGTGAAAGTAACAATGACAGCTGAAGCAAATGGAGGCTTTAAAGGCCCGTTTTTTTTATTCTTTTTTTTGCACTGAAAAAAGACGGAAACAAAGGCAATAAACAGGACGTTGGAAAGAAAAGCTTTTCAACAAGGCAACAGAAGCAATGATGTGATATTTCAAACCTGTCACAGTGTGGGGGCTCGTGTGTGAACAATGTGAATGTTTCAGCCCTGCAGACCCCCGTTCTCTTAAAGTCCTCAGTATTGTAAGTACCTGCTCAAATCTGTTCCTGCAGCAAGTATGTGACCAACTGCAGCTTCTCAGCATCAGTGCAATGGAAAACAACCGATCCATCCCCATTACAGGTTTTTTTAATGCTTGATAGGCTGCTGTGAGAGACTGCTGCCCCACTGTGACCCTTTAAGGTCAATATGGGGATTGAATGACCTCAGGACAAGTTTATATAATGCAGGACTTTGCTGACCATGTTTTTTTTTTTTGTTTAGACAAAATACTAAAAGATTAAAGATGAACAAAAAATTCCACAGAGACACCACCATCAAAATACCAGTGGAGTTTGTCCCTTCTTTTGTCACCTCTGTGTGTTGCAGCTTCAATGACAATCAAGATGATTTTTTTGCTCTTATTTTGTCATATTAGATGCACTGCCCTGCCAGGGCCCGATGGTGTCAACGGACCTGTAGTCCTGACTGTGGCCACTACACAAAAAAATCACTGCACAGCCTGGTGCTCCTTCTGTGCTGTACATTTAAAATCCAGACTGCTGCCACAAATTCAGGGAAAAGTGTTCTCCACTTCTGGAAATCATTGGCTGAAGTAAAGCTGTACACATAAGAAAAGTGAGTACTTAAAAAAAAAAGGTAAATTGCAACACTCCATCATAAAATGACAGCTATGCTGCCACATTGACAAAGCGAGAATTTCCTCCTGTGATTCACAATGGACCACTGTGTATGTACGTGTTTGGTGAGCATGCAGCACCTGAGATGCTGAATGTGCACTGCAGGAGGCTGCGGGGTGTTTATTCTGCACATTGCAGGGTGATTGCATTCAATCAGACGGAGGACAAAATGTGTTGTGATTAATTTTCTCTTGGCTCAGACCAAATTGGCCATCTGGCTTACAAGAACACACAGTGTGTGTGGGAGTGGGCCTATTGACCCACTTCATTGTTCATCTTTTTGCCCCTCAGGGCCAAATATTTCCAATATGTGGGTCAAGGACTCTGCGGGACATAGGTGTGGCGTATGTAAATGTTGTCTCCATATTATTTATATGGACATTTGTGTCCTGTTTATTTTAGATTACTAACAATGGTCGGGTGCAGTGAACGTGTGCAGCATCCTCCTTTTTGTCCTTTTGTCTTTTTGTCACAGTGAGGTTACCAGTTTCTAAAATCTCACATCTGGCAGTCTGCACTGTAGCTGGAGACTCTGCACAGAAGTGCTGAATGGATGGATGGATAAACTGTTGGGCAACACAACTGCCTCACTGAACTAAAAGTTTGTGTTTATCTAAACTCCCTTCAACTCAGACTTAAAAGTGTTGCCAGTATACCTTCACCACTGCCAGCTGAGCTCTCCAGCTGTTTATGTGAAAGGGCCAGTCAATATTTTTTTTTACCTTGTAAGTTGCAGGTGTGAAATTCAGTCTTACTTACAGATCAAAAAAAGACTTTTTCACTTCATTTCATTTTTACTTGTGTGTTTAGGAACATTAATGATAGTGACAATGAAAAATTTCACCTTAACCAGCATCATAAAAGTCTGTGTTTTAACATATATGAAATTTAGTTAAGGAGTGGCAGCAGATTTCTGTCCTGTACTTTGAACTTTGTGGATGGTGTTGTCCTTTGATTTACACCGAGATCTCAGATTGTTGTGTCAAACCCACTGCCAGGAAACTGGGTATGATCCTGAATTCATATCTCAACTTTAAAAGGAAGTTCTGGAGAATTATCATGCTCTCTTCAGTTAAAAGCTATCTCCAAAATCAGATTATTCCTGTGTGGGAAGGGTTGTAGTAGATAGTAGATCATCTCCTTCGGATGACAACAGCTTTCTCTGTTCCAGCTTCAGTCAGACACAACTTTTTTTATTACTTTATGAACTTACTTGTCGTTTCAAGACAGTCTTTTCTTGCCCGTCGCTGGTACAGTATCTACCTGCTGGCATCAGGTACTTGATTGCAGGCATGTACTTGAGACTCATGCTATTACTATTACTATGACATACAGACATGTTGTCTGTCACTCGTGGATAATCCACAGTCCTCACTCTGAGCACAAAGGCTTACTCACAGTGAGGTTTGTGGATTATGCAGAGTAACACAGACACTGTTTCTGGAAAAAAGATCTGTTGCAAAAAGATGCCATCATCAGGTCAAAGATTTAATTTGCCTGTATAGCTGCTCTTCAGTCCATTTAACACTGGATGTGTTTTGATATAAATGTACTGTGTATGTGTCAAATTAATCTTTTGCATGAAAATTAAATGAAGATATTGTATAAAAAGATATAAAAGATGAAAATACAAATATATATGTGATGTAATGTAATTAATAAAGTACTCGTCTGTGTGAATATCACTAAAATAGTGCGCATGATACCTTTGCCATGCATTCATAAAAGCAGGATTACATTATCTATGGATGTGATGTACTGTAAAAGTTATCTGTTTTTCATCCACACTGGGCTGGTTGGATTTTAAGGTCTGACTCCAGTCTGACAAAGAAATATTTTGAGCAGTCCAAGACGCTTGGCAGCACATGGTCTGTTCCAAAATGCTGTTTGATAGTTCAAAAAGAGGTAAAAATGTTAAGGCGCATGGCAAGCAAGACTGCTCCTTACTGTCTGCTTTTTGTGGTTGCTATAGGAACCTGCAGTGCAAACCCCCAGAAAGCCAGAATGTGTGTAATCAGCTCGACAGAGTGGGGGAAGTCCTGCTAGGGTTACTCCCAAAGAGCCGTGTTAAAATAAAGATGAATTCTCTTTTTTCTTTCACACTCTGCAGGCCATGAAGGTCTCTCTCTCTCTCTTAGATTTCTCCATTTCTCTTGCTCTCATTTAACAAGTGGATGTAATCGAGTTCCCCTCTTATTAAATATGTATATTTAATTTAGCACTCAGTTCATATTTCAAGAGTGAAGGAGTTGCTGTCTTGGGACTTCATTTACTAATGAGGAGGTGGAAAGATCTGAGTCTCATAGCTGTAAGAGCACAGAGCTGTGTTTTCTATATGACTCTTATTTTGTTGAATCGTTTGCTTAAATGATATGCGTACTTCCCTTCCTCTGATTGGGCACATAATCCTATCCATACACTTGTATATTGAAGAAGATGATCCAAAACATTGCAGACTGGCTGTTGCTGGTCTGGATAGTGACTCCCACTCTCCTCTACAGAGAAAGAAGGCGGGACTGGTGCCAGAATTGATGGGCCTTAGGACATGTTCACACCTGCCTGGATTCATCCAAACTTCCAAGGTTTTACTCCTTAAGATTTTATCGTTTGGGCAGATGAGGGCAATGTGATTCAAAGTCACATACACACCAGAATCAAACTGACTAATGCTAAATCTCTGTGTTGCAAGATGGCAGGTCACTGATGTCTCCAGCGTCAAACAGTCCATTGAAGGTGTCTCACTGATAAAGAGAGAAATGTGCCAGGCTAGATGAGGAAGCTACAACTTTAGACACCTGGGTGTGAGCATGTTGTGGCAAAAACTAAACTCAGCCTGAACAATCTCAGATTTCTTGAGACATCTGAAGACATAAATCATACTGAAGCACGCACTGCTTACCATAAAATAACAAGATTTCAAGGCTCTGAAATGAAAGCTACACAAAACACAGAGATAAATCACTACCACTGTAAGCTTTCCACTCAGAGACCACTATGTCTCCACTCCACTTCTTTCTTCACAGTCACCTCTTCTGTCATGAACTACTTCCTTTCCTCGCCTCGTGTTTAATCTGTCCCAGATGGAACCTCATCAGCACTGCCCTTCTCTTTCATATACGTTCTCTGAGAGAAGGCTTGTGTGTTTTGGACCTACTCAACCATTGACACCCCCTCCTCATCTTTCCTGCTGCTGCTGCTGCTTCTGCTGCTAGAGTTGTTTCCAGGCCTGGGAGATGCAGAGTGCAGATAAGAGGTCTTTATCAGGGTCCCAGAGGGAGGTGGGTTAAGTTTAAGGTGAAGGTTTGACATGGCAGCCCGTCTGCTTGCTCTGGCTGTTCCCTTCCCTCCTTCTCCACCTCCCAATGTGAGGCTCAGGCTCAGTCCCCAATCCCCATGTCCTTGGGCTCATTCTTGACGGCCCCCACTGCTCTGGCTTTAATGAGAAAGATGAAAGAGGTGCAGGCTGGGAGAATACCCAGCCCTCCTCTTCCCCGTCTACCACCCCATTCATTTTGCTCCTCGTCCCGTTTGTTCAGCCCTGCCTCGCTCTCTCTGGCCCTCCAGCACTAACTCATCCAAGACTTTTTGCTGGGGTAGGGGGGGGGGGAGTTCTACTGTAATAAATTGGAAGTGAGGCTGGTTTCTATTTTAAATTTTTCAGGTATTATTCCCTCTGATCTTATGTGCAAATTTCTCTCCATCCTGCTTTGTGTTCTGGCACTGTGCCTCTACTCTAGATATGTTTAAATCATAAAGCTCAAGAGATGCAGCTTTATTGAAATGGTTTTATTCTTCTTTTCTTATAAGACCTTGTGCTGTAACAATTTTATACTAATGAAGATAATGACGATGGTGTTCGTGAAGATTTTATTATTGTGACATCTATTCAAACATTTCCTTATGGGCTTGCAAAACACCAGAGATTAATTAAGCAGATCACCTTGCCCTCTCATCTGGGCTTTGGGCCCAAAGTAACACATTAAAACTAAACAACCAATTCAAGTTATACACAAGTGTTCTCTCTCAGCAATTTCATTAAATTAATGCATTTTATTATCTTCTTCTATTCTGCACTTACATGACAATGTTTCAACCAGAAGTGTTCCTCTTCAGGTAAAGGTGAGGGTGTAAGCACACCTTTACCTAGGCAGTATATTCATAGATTCGCATGCTTTTCAGTTAACAAATTTTTCCAAAGCAAAAATGCAAAAGCATGTAGACGCCTCACAAAAAGCAAAGAGGGTAGTGCAATAAGAAGCACAGAGCGTGAAAGATCCTCTAGGATTTGAAACAATACCTTACAAATGTTACACTCTTAAATGTTAAAGAAAATATAAATAAACAGGCTTATAAACATCACTATAAATCACTAAGGTGTTCTCAAATGCCAGTCGCCAACACCCAGCCACAGACAACCCCTAAGGGCGCTGTCACCACAACAAGACCACAGTACCACATCACTGCAGAGACTAGCAACAGCGCCCCACCAGGACTCTCCAAGTGTGAAGCTCAACAAGGTCCTCCTTCCTACTTCACTCATTCCTACTAAAGATATAAATGGGTCACAAGTATATAGTTTCATTTTTAAATTAGGTTAAATAATGTATTAAAACAGCTGGTGTAGCTTTTAGCAAACATCAGTTCAACCTGAAGAAATACATTAATTATCCGGGACTATTTTCAGTGGCAGATTACAACACACCTGATGCACAAGTGAATGTTTACAGCAGGAGGATGGTGTATGTGGGATTGACTAAAAATAAACTACAGTGGCTGTGGGCCTTTAATATTATAGTATGTTGGGCCTGTGTCCACATTGAAAGCAAAACTAGGTAACCAACAAAAGTAACACACAGGTAACCTTTTGTTCTTTATTCCATCTGCTGTAGTTGACTGATAGTAACATTTTTTAGAGGGTCCAGATAAACATTAAAAAAGTTTTAAATGTAGATGTTGGCATTGAGTCTTTAGTCTTCCCACGGAGGCCTGATAACGGTTTAGTTCAAACTGATTCTGAACCATTTACTGATTAGTAACATTCACTCAGTGAAATTGGTGATTGACATTGGTGGCATGCGAACAACAATCACCATAATTCAACACCTCCTCATTACTACTAGTCCTACCACCTGCACCAGATGGTGGACTGTAATCACCCTCATGAGATGTGATCCATTTGAAAAAACGAGTCCCAAATTCCCCGTAAAACAAGACTTCAAATTAAAAAAAAGAGGTTTGAGGAGTTTTGTTTAAAGATAAAGAAAAGATTTGAAGTTGTGATGGATGAAATCTGCTCAGTGTATTTACACATACAGAAGGACCTGGATAGTGTTCACTGCTATTACAATTCACTGCTTTCACCTTGTGGTCATTTTGGTGTAATGCAGTAATTCACTAAATGCTTCAGTACATTTTCACATGAAGCAAAGACTGTAGATGTTATCCACAGCAGTCAGTGAGGATGAGGTTATACCAAAGAAAACATTATAGGTATGTAAGGTGTTTATCAGATACCTTATCTTATACCACTGAATGTTCATGCTACAGCAACAGAATTATCTTATCTCCCTCCTGCAGGCATCAAAGTAGCTGCATCAGAGTGACAAAATAAAACATATTCACCCATGATAAACACAGTTTCTACCACCACCTATAACATAAAGTCACCTGCTGTAAAACAGAAAACAAGAACCGGCGGTGCTTTGGAGGAGTGTTTTATTAAGCTCTTTCTGTAAGGCTAAAATGAATAGCAGCTGCTGAGCGACAAACTGAAGGTTTCCCTACATAAATACAATGCAAACAACATTCTTTGCTTATTCAGTAACACTTCCTTATCCGAGTTATAACAACCTTAGTTGTTTCTTTGTTGTTTCTTTGACCAGACAATGAGAAAATCTCTATGGCCTGGCCATGCATCAATTATGCAAATATGAATTCAAAAGGACTTGAAATAAAAAGGACATTGATAAGAGTAGCACTGCATGTAAATGGTCCACAAGGACAACGGACATAACATTGATAAAGAGCTCTAAAGAGAATATTAGAGCTATGGTAACGTCTTTCTGTCCCATAAACAGATTATTCCAGTTTTAAAAGGTCTTGGACTTGTCCTGGTTGCTCGTGTATTTCTGGTAAACTACACCCAGTGTGGTGAAGAAGTTTCCCATGAAGAGTACCATGTAAGAGCAGCCGCACATGAAAACCTGCACCACGGGACAATAAATAAATACATAAATAAATAGCTCAGGCAGAGGCTTTTTGCAACTCTGAGAACTTTAAATACAGAGGATGTGGTATCACACAAGCTGCTACCTTTATCTATTTACTACACCAAAACGTCTGAATTCATTTCTGTATACTGGAATTTGTTCAGCTGTTTTAGGCCATCATCATAATATACGTAACATTTATAACATTAATTACATTACATTAATTCTATTTTAACCACGTATTTTTCACCATGTCCAGATGAAAAAAATTGTTTGAAGTTTCCATTAAAAATTTAGAAAGATAAAAGCACAAACACAAAACTCTGAAAAGTTCTTTTGGTCCCTAACTTCACCTTGTCCACAGTCAAGTCGAGCGAATTGCTTTTATTTGTTTATTTTTAACTTTTATATTTTCCGTTGGATTACTTTCACTGAAAAAAAAGTCTGGTGATTCTGAAGTGAGAAGGATCAACTTTTTATGATTCTGAAATCTAAACAGTGAAATCCTTCTACCACTTCAGGAATGTGTTCAGCTGATTCATGCAGCAAGTGTATGATGTCTGCGTGTTTTCACTTGATTTGACTTATGACTCTAAGAAGTGGTGTGACATATCTGTCAGACTGTGTCAATCAGGTTAAGGTCAGTTGGGATGAGGGTTTACATTAATTACACTTCTACCATGCAGATGGATCAAACATCGTTTGATCCAGTTTGACAGTTTGAGGAAATGATGACACATGAAGATGAAATGAGTCATCAAATTGAAGGTCAAATATAATGACTGCACATATAATGAGTGCACATTAACAAACCTGCCACTCTTTACACTCCGGGAGCTGGAACATCCTGAAGAGTGTTATGCTGTTGTAAAGCTGCCAGAACTGCAAGAGGAGGAACAGTAAACAATCAAAAATGAACTAAAAACAACATTTTGGAGCAAAAGAACTTCCTCTATTATTTTATGCTTTGTTTTTTAAAATCTGAATTTCATCATCTTTTCATGTTCAGTATAGGCAATGACCAATTTCTGTTAAAAACAAAAAAATTAATTAATGAGCCCTTGACAAGAGTAAGCAGTGAGCACTATTAAGAGAGATGCTACTCACTTGACCAAAGAACAAGAAAGGAAGGAGGAAGGTCAAGCCTCTCCACATCCAGGACTGGAAACCCTCTGAACACCAGCAGAGGAGAGGAGAGAAGAGTAACTGAACTTAATCTGTCATTATCATTAGAGACGGAGACATGCATAGACATGACATATAATGAAATATACAGCTGATATGAGACAAGAAGACAAGAAGTGAACATAGCCAATATGTGAGATACATAATAAGTAGTGTATTGAGTGGATAGTGAGATTTGAGAATTTAATAAACATTTTTTAAAAGAACTCCTCAAAATAAATAAATAAAAAAAGCCATGCTAGCGACTCTGTGAATCTAGTGTGAACCTACTAATGGCATGAGATAAAATGTGAGGTGGGGTCACCACAGTCATTAAGATTCATCCTCTGAGGCCCATGAATGTCTGTACCAAACTTCATGGAAATCCATTTAATAGTTGTTGAGATATTTTGTTCTGGACCAAAGTGGTGGACGGACCAGTTAACCCACATTGCCAGCCCTCAAGCCATGCTACTGGTGTGGCTAAAACTTAACTCATGAGCACTCTCTGGTGGACAAACTACATAATGGCAACACTGTTCCTAAATGACCCTAAATATATCTTTGGCAATTCTGTAAGTAATCTGAGCCCCTTCTCATTGTATTATTCCAGAGTCATTCAACTATAAATATATGCTAACAAACTGGAGACTGACAGAGGTTTAGACTGCACTCACCGACTGTAAGGTCCATGTTATGTCTTTCTCCCAGTGCTCTGAGTCTATACAAACAGCCACTCTGGTAGTAGTACTGGAGGAACTGGACAAAGCCTACTTTGCAAACAGAACAGAGAACAAACACAAGTGCATCCATGACTTCACTGTTGGCCAAGATATCAGTCATACAGTTATTCAGCTGTGAGTTATTTGCCTCAGAGAAGCAAACTTTAAGTTGAACATTACTAAAATGAAACAAAATGAAAAGGAAAAAAATGACGATCTGCAGCACACGATTATATTTAGACATTTATAAGACTGACTTAAAGCACGTCTTCAGCATGGAAAAAAAATCTTATTATATAGTGTATATTTCATAATGTAGATTAAGTATGTGGTGAGGAATTGGGACACAGCTTGAATCTCTTACTTTGGTACAGACAGTATGTTAGGAACTGGTTCCTAAACATCTGGTAGAGAGTGCCTTCAGGCCTGCGAACAAAGAAAACATCTGGTTAGAATAGAGCACAATTAAGACAAGAGCCAAAGCACTTTGACGGCAAAGTTTATGATGCTTTTAATTCGACTTTGAATAAATATTTCTTTTTCTTCTTATTCCAAGGCCACCAAGTTCATTACATATATTTTTAAAACAGCACTGAGATATTTTAATATCAGACCCAACCCTCTCACCTGCTTCCCGACATTTTATACAGTTGTGAAAGTGTAAAACTCTTCCTTTCAAAAATGTGAATAGCATCACTCACCACGTGAGCATGACTCCAGACAGGAAGGTCGATACGTAGTGATGGAAAACCCACCAACCTTTGATCCTGAAACAACATGGAGGACTGACAATGAAGGTAGGTCTGAACATTATAAGGAATCTACTCAGAGTCACCTAATTACAGGTTTGCTGCCTCTGGGTTCAAAGCACCTTCCTACATTGTGAGGTTTTAAGGAAGCCGGTTTATCAGTTTACCAGTTTATCTACTATTAATATAATAAAAATAAAATAATAAAATAATAAAAATTGTGGAGGCAGTAAATTTGCTGCAGACCTTGAGCCGTTGGTGATGAGGATACTTTCCCGGATAGTGAGTGTGCAGTAGTACCACACCAACAGGAAGTTGAACAGGGCATCGAGGGCTCTGAAACAAAAAGGACACATGATGAAGTAACGCACAACCAAATTTACACATATAATGGAAATAATTCAACACACTCATTTATACGTCCACATTGTCAGTGTACAACAGCTGTGCAGTGAAGGCAGTAGTCCTCTGTCAGTGTCAACACTGGATCGGACCAGCCACACAATAGCCGAATTTAAGGGTTCATTACCAAAAAGTTTAGTTTATGTAATGTGGTGCGTGTGGAATCTGACCTGTAGCTGAACAAAAAGCGACACGTGAAGGAGAACACGAAGAGGATGACCGTGAGGACCAGTTTAAATTTCTCATATTCATCTTTGTAGGCAAATCTGTTTTGGCGAAGAAAAGGGAAATTATATTGATGTGATGGTGACATTATTTTATTTTGAAAGACATTTAGGGTTGTAAGGAAATTAACATGAAGTGTGACTTACTTCGACTGTTTGTTGAGGAGTGTTACATTAACGTTTCCTAAAACTAGAGTGAGGTATAACCTAAAGAGAAAGAGGTGTAGGTCATTCACAGAACCAACATCTTAAACATTACAATCATTTACTCTGACATTTTTCATGTTTGCTGCACTATGGAAAATAAATACAAATAATTTATTATGAGACAGAATCAAACCTACCCATTCTTCTTTGGCAGAAAAGCTTCCATCTCAGAGAAAGCATTTGCTCTCTCTGTGATGGAGTCTTCGATTTCAGCGATAGAATCCACATCCTCTGGACTTAACTTGGGCGTTGGATGGTTCTTTTTGCATCTAGTCATGGAAAAAAATGTTTATGACACAGCACAGACTGTATTTGTTTGTTTGCAATTTTTTTCCCCATTTTCAATTTGACACTCCTCATTCTCATGTTGCAGGTACAAGTTGTGAACTACTAAAAACTGTTTCTACCTTTTAGTTACTGAAGCTGTTACGAAAAGGCACTGAGTTAATCTATTGAGGCTATCCAGCACCCTTGCCTGATTTGATCCCTGATCAATACTTACTGATCTAGTGACGCAGAGAGCTCTTTCAGTTTCTTCCTCTGACGTGCGATAGCAGCGGAGCAGCTGTCTTGCAGCTTGGCCACTTCTTCAAGTTTATGTTTGTACAGACGATGAGTGTCCTGGAGGTGGAAAAAAAATTCCAGAGGAATATGTAAAGTTGTGTTGTATAATGCCAAAAGGTTGAATTCATTTTTATAAACAAATTTGCAAAGGACACATAAAAGATGCCAGTGAGTCTTCCACATTGATGCTCACCAGGTGCAGGGTCCTCCAAAATCCTGGAAGCGTGTTTTTATTTGCAGAAGTTGAACTTTACTAGTATTACAAGCAAACTGTTGCTGCTGCATGAATAAATAGTGACAGACTATTTCTCACCAGAAATGTTTTGGGACATAGACTAAGTTCTGTTTTAATACTGGAGCTACTTTTTGAAAGTACACTGTATATGAATTGTGCCTTTGAGTTTTGCAAGATTTACTACACTACTTCTGTGCTGCAACAGACTTGCCTGGCACTTGTTCAAATCTCATTGACCCTTTGTTCATTCCAGTCAAGTCTAATTCTTTCATTGTGAAATTAAGCAACAGTAATCCCTTCTCAGCGAAGGAGCGGAGAAGTGTAGGATGGCTTTCCACCTTGGTCTTATGCTCAGGGAATAAGGAAGACCTAAAAACTGTGACAAAAATAATATTCTAAAACCTCATGGTTAAAGTTTCACACAATAATGACAATGTATGTGGAGAAAAGCGAGTTGGAACATGCTGAGAATTCAGACTTATTTCTTAAATGCATTACAAACACTTCATTACTGATAACCGTAATGGCCAATAAAGATGCGTGGGTTTATTTGCTGATGTAGTAAAAAAATAAAAGGGGCCCCACTAAGGCTGACATAAACTTTTTCCACTACTGTGGCAACATTAGAGTAACACATAAACAAAGCATAACCTGCAGAATGACAGGTTATCCTCATTTGATCTGAGTTAATTCCTTTTTGTGTACTTTGAGACTCCTGGTTAAACACATCGAACAAACGCACAAGGATTCATTTGGTGCTTCCCTAGAGAGGCAGTGGTCCACACTGTAATCTACCGGACCTTTCACTTTGTTTTTGTTCTTCTCTTGGCTGTCACAGTACAATTATCTTTAGCTGCTGAGGGTGGATCCCACTGTCGCCTGTGTGCCAACCCACTCCGGATGTTAGCTTACCGGGGCAGGGGCACACTTCCACGGGTGAACCATAGCTAGATAACGCCGTTAAACTTACCTGGATTTGTTGGTAGCCCTTCTCTAAATCCTCCCATTCGCGTAAACATTCGTTTAAACCCGCTGGGCTGAACAACATGTCTTACTCGGACATCAGGACAGCTCCAGGAGTTGGGTAATATTCAGACTGGCTCAGCTGTGCAACAGTTGTACCGTTCTGAGTGTCACAGAGACGCTAACAAACAAGTTTGACTTCCTGTTAGGACCTTCAGAATAAAAGCCTCAATTAACACGTTCGAGTCTACTCTTCCGTGCGCATTTATCAAACTTTTAAGAATTACACTTTAAAGAGCCAACTCAAGAGTAGGAAAAAAAAGTTGACCCTTCAACTTCTATATTGTGCATTTAAGAGAACTTACAGTATCTTCAGTGGTGTGTTATTCTGCAAGGACATATAAAGTTGTACATTTTTTAAGTATGTGTAAAATCCTTAAATTTACATGAATAAAATTGTAATTTTTTTTTCATCTAAGCATGCAGCATCTTGACTAGACCTTAAAGATAATTTTATTTTCCTTAAAAAAAAAAAAAAAAAAAATCTGTACTGTTAGATATAACAGTTACATATTCTTGAGAAATTAAAATAAGTCACGTCAAATTAAAACGTTTAAATTAGCTTTTATTTATAAGGCCATGTAAAAATTCCGGTTTTAGCATAGCTAACGATGCTAAACTTTACAAAACTGCGTACGTATAGCCCATTGGACGCGTTAATTTGTAACGGCATGGTCCAATCAGAAGTCCCGTCGGATGTTGCTCCACAAAACAGAGCATTTGTTCCCTGAGTTTGGTCTGTTAGGCAACAGTGTCTCTCTCTCTCTCTCTCATAGTTCCAGCCTTATTAGCAAAGTTTTAACCCAGACTATGGCCCTGACGGCTGTCATCTGTAACCGAACAAACCATTTGGATAACATGTTGTTTGGTCGGTTTCTGCAAGGCTGGTGCTATGTCCCCTGCAAGGTTTGTTTCAGGGCAATAAGTTACTCACCATTTGGCATGTGGCCTATATTTTTAGAGCTGATATTATGCAACTCTGTAGACAGGGCAAACTGTCATCTCCAATATTGTTAGCACCTCTGGAAGAGCCATGTATGGACTCAAGCACAGCTAGTGACAATTAGGGCCACATGGTGCTTGAAGGCTTTTTTTAAAAAGAAGAAAATAATAATAAGAAAAAAGAAAGAAATCATAATTAACCTCATATGTTAATACCAAACAAAAGAATGAGTATATTAGTGTAATTACAGAAAGCACTAGGAGTCGCTGTCACTTACATTATTTGTGTTTCTTTTTGTTTCCTTATGTTTGGCAACTGTAAATCATTATAAAGAGAAAACTCTAAAATGGTGTATCCCTGTAATAATAATAATAATAATAATAAAAATAATAATGCATCAGTTATCTTTATTGAATATGAACTAGTCACATTCCTTTGTTAAAAATTAGATTCAGAGATATCAGTCACTTTTGTTCCCATGGTGTGAAGCTCCCAGTCAGACAGCTGCTGTAGAAACCCTGTGTTTGGTCTCATGTCAGGTTTACATTTGAGCATGTAATTCCAGGCCTCCTGAAAAAGTCAAACCAATATTATAATGTAATGTTATGTTATATTTGGTATTCACATGCTGTCTTTCCATGATCCATATATCCATGACCAACATTAAAACCACAACTTCTTGCTTTTGTACAAATTGAACAGACAAAATACAGTGAAACATACTAAATGGTGACCCATAGAGGCGGTAAGGCGGACTTATCAGCACACTGTCTCTCCTTTAACTGTTACATGAACAGAATTAACTCCACTTGCCTTCAGTGTGTATTTGAGGTGGTGCATGAGAAAGGCAATGGTTAGAGTGCTGCAGCGGCTTCTGCCCTGCCTGGAAACTATCAGGACACGAGAGCCCATGTTGATGTGTGACCCTGAAAGCAGAAGATGGATTACTATTTCAGTGAACAAAAAGCCTAACAAAAAATAAGACATTACACGATTCAGAAGTTCTAAAACCTTGATGTCTCAAAATACTGAGTTACCTGCTCTTATAGCTGAGACTGCAAATATTTGTAAGGATTTAAAAACAGCTTATCCAGTGAAGAAATGTGTGACTTACCAATGAAACTACAAATCCGTTCAAAACTTGAATATAAATCAGATGACACCGAGTCAGCCACAGTGATGTTAAGGATGGTCTGGTTCCCCTTTATGGTTCTAGATCTACATGAATTCAAAAGAAATTAAAAACAAACTCAACAGCAAAGACACATGACATTCAGAATTTTCTCCAATGATGTTTTAAATGTTCAGTCCTGCCTTACTCCAGAGTATCACTCTGTGAGATGCTGATGACAGCGCTGATTTTCAGGTCTCTGAGGACACTGGAGTCCATGCCTTGTTTCTGGTCACCCATGTACAGCAGTCCGACTATGATCTCCACTGGATACGTCTTCAGGTTTTCCAGCTCCTGAGACAGCACGGAGATATATTAAACTGTATTTATCAGCAGCAGTTTGAATCAAATTGCACCACTAAAGTTCAGTGTCAGCAGATCCTGAATTTTTGTTTGATGTTGTGACCCCGTCCTGTGAAGTGGCCCAGTGTCAACATCTAGTTTTAACACCTGTACCATTTGTTTATTTACAGAAAGTGGCTTCAGTATCACTCATGAATATCTGTACAGTCTCCAATCCAGTACAACAGCCTTACTATAAATACTGCCCTGGCGTGGCTTGTGCTGTTCAGCTGTGCTGAGCATTTCACAGAGCTGATTGAACAATTGTGGTAATTTCTTGCACTGTAGTTTTTTGAAATGGACTGCCTTATACAAGGAGACAATGTGCTATTGAAGTACTTTGGCTGTGTAGTCCAGTGGTTCCCTACTTAAGGTCCCCTCCAAAGGTTCACAAGACAAGTCTGAGGCATAATGAGAAGAAAATCTTTGCTGCTTTTGTTGATTTTTTTGGGGAGTATCACACATCCAATTAATGTCTCTTTGGTGGAACTCCGTAAGTTTCATCCAAATCCCTGGACCTGAGATCAGACACCGATTTTTGTCCAGCCCAGTGATTTAGATTCAAATTCGTCCAGACTTTGTACCATCTGGATGATTCAGGTGAACCATCACAGACTTAATTATGAGTTTATGGAGCTCCAGGCCAGGTGTGTGTGTCTTACCATGATGGTGTACATAATTTTCTCAGTCCTTAAGAAAGGGTACAGAGCTGAGAACCTCTGAAAGCCTCCTCTCACTATGTGGACTGGATAGCGGCTAGCTTTAGCCAGGGCCTGGGCACATTCAACTGCTCTGCCTGTAATCATAGTCAGAGACCGAGCCATGAACATCATTTAACAGTGTGTGGACATTTGTGACTGAAATTCAGATTGGGAGCATTGCCAGCTGGGAATTATTAGCTTTGCCAGAGCAGTGCAGGCAACATATGGAAAATACAAAGTATGTTGTAAAATACACAGCAAAACAGTAAACTATGTCCATAGCTACACACCATTATGTTGTCCACCATGTTATGTTGTTTAGTGGATTGGTAAAAATCAGATCACACTTCAGAGCCGCTTTGATGAGACATTTCCTGTATAACACCATAGCCAGTTACCTTGTTCCTGTAAACAGCTGGTGTTGCTGTCGTAGACCACAATGTGCTGCATACTGTCAACCTCCACAGCCACTGGCAGCAGGAATTTGCCTTCTGAATTCTGAAAAGAGTCACCCAGAAGGTTTTGATATTTGAAGCACAAAATAATCCTACAAAAAAAAAAAAAGGATAAGGGAACTAAGAAACTAAGCTGTTATGCAAGGCTTGTCTTTCCATTTCTTAAACTTGCATCCCCTGACCACACATTATAGACTGATTTAAAGTGCATATATATATACCGTGGTGGAATGTAACCCACTGCGCAAAGACACGTCCAATTTTGGTCTCCTGAAGGTGAAGACTGTGACGCCAGAAGACGTCTTTTTTCCGACTTCTACCAAATGTCCAGTATTGACGTCCACAGGACCTCTGAATAAGGACTAATTGTAGTCCAAATATGGTCGTTGTGGACGTCTTTTCAACGTCAAATTTAAGCTCATTTTAGACATCGTTTTTTATACTGCTTCTAGTCTCTGTGCACGACTGTAGTCCTATTTCAGAAGGTGGCACACTGTTCCAAGGGTTCATTTTCCTATAGCTTCATTTGATTGTCTCAGCAGCAGGTGACAACTGGAAACGCATACAAAGGTGTGATGCATTTCCAGTTTAAACCTGCTGCGGAGCCAACGAAGCTACAGGAAAATTAACTGGTACAGGAAACGGGTCCTCCACCTTTTGGAAACACATGGGACTACAGTTATACACAGAGGTTTACAATAAATCACAATTCAACCCCCACTTATTTATTTCCATTTTTATTTTTGTCAATCACTGGCACAAACATGTCACTAATAAAGCTTTTGACTTCTGTTGAATTTCCTGCCAACTACCAGTAAAAACAAGGAACATGAATTTCATGGCTTGCATGTGGACATTGCTTCAGTGTTCATCAGTTGAAGCAAACAAATGCTTTACTTTTGATTGTCTGCCAAAACTAAATTAAAGTGATAGCCAATAACTACCAGTAATAGAAAAATTCAAATAAATAAATATAAAAATAAAATAAATTACACCACCCGCCTTGTTTGGGTCTGTATCACAACAAATAAACATACATATACAACAACAGAAATTTAAAACAATAAAAATTAAAGTGCTAAACAATGTGTTCTGAGGTAAAATCCAACCAGAACCAATTATACTAAATACAGAAAAGAAGACAATGTACAAAAGCTGTGACAACATTCTCCACAATGGATAATCAGTCCTGAGAGACTGCTGTGTATCCTCCACCTCTTTGCGGTCCTTTGCTTCATCCTCTGTCATCAAATTTCATAAATCCAACTGCACAAGCAGAAAAAGAAAAATTATTAGAAATATGTAAAGGAAATCTGCAGTCATACTGTACTGCTCTCACCACGCGTACCGTTACGCAAAAATACGGTGACTACATAAATACACAAATACATTAAACAACAGGACATTACGCAAAATGTAATGCGGCTAGCAAACAAATTCCACAAAACAATGCTAACAAAACAACACAATAAACATACCACTTTGAAAACTACACGCACACAATACTTACAGACTGTACGTTCCCTGGCTGAAACGTGTGCAACCACATTAAACTTTACGAGCCCATCTCTGTGTTACTGACCGAACTTATTGACTGAAGAAACGGAGCGGAGCGGCCAAGATGCGAATTGGAACATTAACAGAAAGAGCGCTCACTCTGTCGCTGTTTCCAAAAACTAAGTACAGAACACTCACTCTGATACAATTTCCATGAACCAAAGGAAAATACACATTTTACATTTTTATACTTTTTAACACTTTCATGAACTTTAAATATTACTTTTAACCTTTAAAGAGAGCACATGTACACCAAGTTCCCATATTTGTAAGCAAAAATATGTTGCCTGTGCATCCACTGCCAATACTGGATTAATGCATCACCACCTGCCTATATCTTCGTGCCTCGCTAGCATGTAAAAAGCAATCCCCGCCGTGAGGGAGCCGCTAGATATAAAGTTCGCAGCTTGTTCTTTTCGCTAGCTTAGCGAATTTAGCTTAGGCTAGCTACCAGCCTAGCTCTGGTTAGAGAGCAGTGACTTAGCGACTTAATGCTCGTTCACGTTAATCCTTCAGTTAACGTGAATATTTTTAGGCACAGTCGTTTTCAAAAGTAATTCCAATTCCATTTAAACTATGGCCAGTGTTTAGCTAACATTAGCTGATACGATGACATGCAATGTCAATTGTAGCCACAGCAGTTTTAGGTAGTTTAAAACAACAAAGCTAGAACAGCTTACACTATAAATACATAAATGAACATAAAATGAACATAAAATGAACAAACATGACCAACTTACTTTCAACTTAGAGGAAAACGGTGATTCCTGATGTATGCTGAACAGAGCCGAGCGGCCACTTGCTTCCACAGAGATGAAACCAGAGACTGAGAGACGGTTGATGAAATTTGAAGAATCGCGCCAAAAGCTTGGCGTGTTGTCTCGGCCAATCAGGGTGCCGTTTACTGGTTGGCTTATGACGACGTGCTGCCTCAGCCAATCAGAGTGGCGTTGACTGGTTGAAATCATAAGAGTTATAAAATCAAGGCTCCTATGTACCATGAAATTATTTTCTGAAGCGTAATTTCCAACAAGTTGCATTTCCATATAAATATATGAATAAAAACATAAACAAATAATACATAAATAATTACTAACAAATAATGTTTAATCACAAATCTATAATCGTATTCATTAATCATATTGACAACAACAATGATGATATTTGTCATTTAAAAAATGACATTCATTAATAATGTCAATTTCCTGCACCTGTCTTAGACGTCCACGTGACGTCCAAAAAAGTTACCTAGTCCGACGTTCAAATGTTGAACTGCATATTGACATCCATGTGTAAATGTCCAGAACTGGTCGTGAACTGAACACCTAACGGGTCAGTTTACCGACAGGTGAATTTACCGACAGGTCAGTTTACCGTCAGGTCAGTTTACTGACGGATGAATTTACCTACAGGTGAGTTTACCGACGGGTCAGTTTACTGACGACTCAGTTTATTGTCAGGCAGTGGTAGAGGAAGTACTGAAGCTTAGTACTTTAGTGAAAATACAAATATAAAAAAAAATGGCACAGCCCCGACACTGAGACAATCCATTGCGTGAGTACTTTTACTTAAAAAAAATACTTTAAAGTAAATTTAAAAGTAAGTACTTAAGTAAGATTCTTGATGTAGTACTTCCACTTTCACTTGAGTAAATGTTTTGCGGGATATTTGTACTTTTACTTAAGTACGAAGCTTAAGTACTTCCTCCACCACTGTATATATATCTTCTTTTACTTTGTGCCACAAAGACATGAATCACAAAACTGTGGATACAATGATATATTTACCACTGTGGCATTTTTAGCTGTTATGACGTGACTCGTGTTGTAATCTTGGGATTCACGAGCATCTAAAAAAAGAGACAAGCAGTACACAATTAAATTCATTTAAAGACCAGCAATTAAGCAAACCAAACTCATATTAAATGGTCACACATGCCCCAGTGTTGATAACTTGTGATAATTAGCTGAGGTAAATCCAGTGTCCTACCAATCAAACAGAGGTAGTTGATCTCTGCCAGCCTTGGCACACACCTGCACTGGTTCAGGAGATTGTAGAGCGCAAACGGCTCACACATCACGATTTCAGCCATCGCAGGAAGAATGACAACATGAAAACAATTAGCTAGAAATAAATATCAAGAATACCTGAACATTACTATCAGCTTGACTTGTATGAGAAAATATAGCATCTTCAAATGACCATGATGTGAAACTCAGTGGTTTTTGTTTGTTTATATGGATCTGGTTGCTAAGCGATTCTGAGTCCTCCGTCATTAGTGGTTGGAGATGATGTAGACCCTTAAAGTCACAGCGATCCATTTCGGGACCATGCAAAACACGTTTTTTCACATCTAGTGAAAACAAGTTTTAATGACATACAAAATCCACAGTCTGTACAAAAATATGTTCCGAAGTTAATATAAAGTTAGTATGAGGATCAGCAGTATGAGTTAGACAAATCAATTAATTATCTTTCAGAATTAAGGTGTTTTAAATACCAAATTCCAGTAGTGTTACTATCCACTCAGAAGAGTGGTGTCGAGGTGGAACTGAGGGAATAGTGGCTATGGCCTGGGGGACATCAATCTCTGACGGACCTGTAACCTGGTGCAGGTTGGCAGGTTGAAAAGTGGCGGGCAGTGGTAGACGGGGCAGGTACCTCCTCCTCCCCCCAAAAATAAAAAACAAACAAAAAAACAAACAAACAAACAAACATTAAAACTGTCAATGAAGCCTAAACTCTGGGAGTTACAGACAGAGGAGACCCAGGTGCTGAGGCTGAGCAGCCCGCTCAACCGCCCTATTCCCCGGCCACAGGTGGGAGTCGGGCCGGAGATGAAAACACTGTAGTGGGACTGATGCAGGTGAAGGGAGCGTGTGGTCGTTCGTCTCGGCGATTGTCTGGGTTAAGCGGAGACACTTAACCCGGACGGAGAGGTGAGTTGTGGCATGTTTGGATTAAGTTGTCTAGGGAAGATATGGGGAGTGGATTAGCTCTGCAGTGGCGTCTGTCCAACAGGTTCCGGTTGTTAGCAAGTAGAGTAACGCCGCCAAGTCTGCGGCGTCCGTTGGCTAGCTAGCCCACACGCTAAAAACCTGAGGGGCTATGGGGGCTATGCTAGCAGCGAGTCCGCTAGCGACTAGCAAGTTTAAAACTTAAAATCCGTGAAGCAGGTGGCAAAAATCTTATAGAGACACACAACCAAAGGACTTTTAAAGTGTGTGAACCTATCCCTTAAGGATAAAAAATAAAATAAAAAAAATAAATAAATCAAAACAAGCTCACTCCTTCAGCTGGAGCTGCTTGGTCTTAAGCAAATTCAAAGAGACAAGAACACATCACCTCTATCTTACCTCTGCCGTCGGTTTTACAGCCGATCGATTTTAGGAGTTTTCTGATAATGTTGAAAAGCACTTCACAGGCAGGCACAGGCTTGCTGCTCCCCAACACAGCGCAGTCTCAGAGGCAGGTCTCCTCTGGTTGTTTCCAAATCCTCAGAGCTGGACTAAACTTCTGGGGGTTTCCATGGGCCAAAAATATTCAAAACATCTTGAAAAACATTTTATTTGTTATCCCATAACTTTTTATGTACTTCATAAGAAGTTCACTCTTTTTTTAATCTGGTGCAATTGTAATGCTCTTTATACTTTTGATTTCCTGATCTTATTTAGACATGAAATCCAGTTTTAATCTTGATTTCCCCAAGTAAAGCACCTTTTAACTTTGCTTTGAGAGTTATTGTGTAAATGAAGTTACTGCTTCTTCTTCCTAGAATAATTATAGTTATTTTAAAGCAAGATGTTTTTTGTAATGAAAGAAGAAATTATTTTCAATCAAATCTAAAATGTTGGATGACTGTTATTACATACTCCACATGACTTTTACTTACAAACCATCCACTTATAATCACAGTGTGACAGTTTTTCAGTATCATTGCTGTCAATACTGTTTTTGCATATGTCCCTTTGACCTTAACGGAGGCCTTTGGAAACTCTTTGGCTGAAGGGTGTGGGTGATCTTTTAATGATGGAGTGTATATGGCATTTGGTTGGCTAGTGACCATGGTGTAAACGGGATAATATCCTTACATAATGGCTAATTTGGTTCTACAGGCATGTATCAGCAGCAGCAGCTCCTCATCCAGCCCAGGCTCTCTAAGGAGACAAGGAAAAACTCGCCAAAGTCCTGAGGCCAGTAGGAAAATGGGAAGAACATTTGGGAAAGGCAATTCAAAGAGAGATCACCTCTCCTCGGACGGCTGGGGGCGCTACAGGAACAGCAGGTGGGAAAAAGGCCAATACTGAGGTAAGAACTCTGACATAGTCCAGTTAGATGAGTCCAGTTAAAGAGTGCCTTCACATCCTTCATGTCAAAGAGAGGGCATGTTTGACATTTGTATGGCATGTCTGGTCTGAATTTTTAAAGTGTGTATTTGCGTGGTGGCTAGGGGCTGTGGTGTTGGTGAAAACTTTACCTTGAGCAAAATACGTGTTTTATTGTCTGATGTGAAAGTGAAGTTAGGAAGGGGGTTAGGTTGATAACTGGATACCAAACTTGTGACCTTGTACTGGTGTCTGAGTTCCCTTACTCATGTGTGCACATGTCAAACAAAAATCAGTTAAAGATCAGATCTTGGAGAAACAGCAGCACCACTGCAGTACCAGCAGTGAGCAGCCTTGCTCACTCAGACGAGTTGAACAGCCACAGAGGAGGAGACCAGTGTTTGTGAGACCAGTGAATGTTGTGAGGGGGATGAAAGAGGAACTGAACAGATTTTCCTTTTGCCTTTCATCACTTCCACCATCTGCCATTGGAAGAAACCATAAAAGCTTCAGTGCTGTTTGACCCGCATGTATAAAAAGTGTCCCTTTTATGATGTCACTGAAAGCAGCCAAAGAAATATCCTTTTCAGTCTAGCTGAAAAGCATACAGTGTAAAATGTCATGTCATGTAGAGACAGACTGTATACAATCAATACCCGTATTGATTGCACAAGCAAGCATTGACAGTTACTAATAGTACCCTGTTGTTTGTGTGTGACTTTTTGTGTGGCTTCCCTGTAAGTCTGCAACACTTCGATGCAAAACTCCTGAGGCCAAAAATGAATCCATAGAGAGGATGTAGGCCATGGTCAGCTATTGAAAAACTGTCAACAAACAGTTAGTGTGCTGCAGGCCTCTGACTGCTGAGTCCACTTCAGAGCTGAGCTCCCTCAGCAGACAGCAGGGCAGTAAATTATCCTCTGCAAGTGCAGACTACAGAGGTGGACATAATCATTTCAGCAGATGGCGCATTAGCTCTTAAGTGGTACAGATTTTCAAGGTAATGACCATTATCACGGGTTTGATGTGGAAAATCTTCTGTGGGTGACATGTACATTACAATATGCCCACGTGAAAAATAAAGTTACATTAATGATATAGTAATTTTCCCCTTTTTACTTTTTCTCCTTTCATTTAAATGTTAATATTCATTTCACCTTGAGTCATACCATGACTGAGAAGCAGGTTCACCTGTGCTTAGGCAAGCACACTCACTGAAGAAAACAGGCTTTGCTACAGCATGGAAAACAAATCTAAGATTTTTTTTTCCTTCACACCTTACTGTGAGACATCAGTTGACATATTACTGTGAGACATCAAACCAGTGAAAGATCTTCCTTCTGTGATGATTCTATCTTCTATGATGATTAGATTTTTTCCCTGTCTTTCGCAAGAAAGTGACAATTTTCCACCTGGCCCTTGACCTCTAAATGTCACACACACCATTTCCTCTGCTCTTTATGTCCGCTACAGTTATTACATCCTCTGCACAGAAAGGTACACTTTTGTTCCCCAGATGCTCAGTGTGGAGAGCTCAAGAGCTAGCTTGTTTACATCAAAGAGGAAATTGCTCAACTGTGTGAAGCTCACTGATTTTTGAAGATGACAGTTTTTATACGTGTAGACACAGTAATAGATTATAGCCTTTATTGGGTTTTCCAGCTGGCATAGAATTAAGCTTTGTACAGTTTGAAACAATAAGTCTTAATATGATCTTTGTCTAATCTTGTTGGTCATGGGTAAAGCTGCTGATGAAATGATCTGTGCTGCTCTGAGTAGCCTCTACCTTTGAAAGCTGTGTACATACAGTCCCATTACCGGCACCTTGTCTGTCGTCTCTTTCATCGCTCTCTTGCTCTCCTTTCCATTCTCTAGTTCCCCCATCCTCCTGCCCTCTTAATCCTTCCCATCCCGCATTCTCCCTCTCCGTATTTATGCTCCTTTCTCTCTCCATCTCCTCCGTCTCTTGGGCTATCTGTTGACTGTTCAGGTAGATGCTACTGTGTGAGACCATGGTGATGGTGTCTCTGGAAGGAAGGTGAGCATCCATGTCTCCCTCCACGTCCAAGAGAGCATTTCTCGGGGGTGTGAGTTGAACTGGCAGCTGATCCTGTCGGTTGTTTCGCGCCTGACTCTGGTCTTGCTGATGGCGATGCTTCCTCTTGCGTTTTTGTGCTAACTTCAGATCCAGTGAGGCATAATTCAGGTCAAGATCTAAAGGCTGGTTTCAGACGGAGACAAAGAAGGTTGTTAAAATACAATATTTTGCAGCGCTATGCACCAGTTTAAATGTGATATTCTTTATTGGTGGGATCTTGTGGCTGTAGCTTCTCAAGCATTTCTTTAAGCCTTGTTTATTTTTAGAACATTTTGTGCTTCATCGTGTTCATTGGTTCACAGTTACATTGACCACAATGCAACTATGGTATGAAGTGCTTTCCGTTGTGAAAGCAGATCTGTCAGCATGACTTAATGTCTATGCATGCCATCATAGAGAACAGAACACAAGATATACACTAAAATACCAGCATTTACCAAATATGTTCAAGCAACTGGCTTAGAAAATGATTATAGATTGGAAACAATTTGCAAACCCACTTTTGCTCGTTAACTTCAAGTGCATATTATATTCAATGCATTTCATCCTCGGAATTGGAAATGCAAAGCCTAAACAGTGAGGTTTATGATAAATCATCCAGGGAAAAACACGTGCAAATCAAGTGTAATCAGTAGAAATTAAGAACACTGAGCAGGTGCAGAAATAGCCTTGCACCAAAGAGCACAGAAGCAAGGTGCATGATAATTTCCACTCTGCCATAACACTGTCAGTCCCTATACATGCAGATGAATGCTAGACAAAATAACATACATGTATTACAGTATGTGACAACATAACTAGTCATGAAAACTATGTGGAAATTTTGTAAGAACTACATCCATGGACAGAAAAATGCAGAGAAATTGAAATACAGTAATGAAAGTATAGCAGTTACCGTCAAGCGCTCTCTTGTGTGTTGCCTGGTCATCATCTCGTAGCAAACCTCTACAGAACCCAACCAAATAAAACACATAATTTAACCATTTACATTCTGCTAACCAAGAACACGAAAATTACATTACATTAAATTTATTATAATACATCATAAAGATAAATAAAATACGAAAAGGAAAAATATGCAAAGGTAAATATGTGTAATATTTCTTATAATACATGAAACTTTTTTCACCATTTTTTGACATATATGCAATGCAATAAACTGTGCAATATTACACCTCACAAAAATACACTGATACACTGATGATCTAAATATGTCTCTCTTTTAACTGCGCTTGTCTCTGACCAGCTGCTGCAAACTTCCTCTTCTGGGATTAATAAAGTTCATCTTAATATAAATTGTATTTGTATAGACAAAGAACATTTACAGGATATACAAAAATAATTTTTGTGGTAGACTAATGTTTTAAATAAATGTCACAGAAGGCAGGCTTATGCTCACCTTCTCTGTCTGTGCTGATGTTGCCATAGATTGGATTTTCCTGTTGCTCATGATGGTTGTGGGGATTTTCCTGCTGCTCATGATGATTGAGGTCGTGAAAGTAATGGCCTTCATCCTGTGATGGGCTTCAACAAGATATGGAGGAACAATTTCACAGTTTATATCTACAGTAAGATATTATTTATAGATAAGAAAGAAAATTTAAATGTTGGAAAACTTATATTACTTTTTACAAATTAAACTGTATTGGAGTGAATAATAATGGGCTGGCATGTACACGTTTTATACTGATTAAAAAAAAAGCAGATGAAAGCATACCCTTCTCCTTCATAAATGTCTGGGCAATAGCGGCCATCTTTGTCTGTATACACAAAATATTAAATTGTTGATAGAATGTCCTGTTGTCCTTGTAAAAGCTTAGAGAGGTTTGGACTCAACTGTGAATACTTAAAAAAAACAAACAATATGCCAAAATAAACTGATTTATAATCCTACCTCTGCACAAACAGGCTCTTCGTCTGATGCATAAGATGATATTGAAAGACACAGAGATCAACAAGGCCAGAAATAACAGCACCAGACCAGCCAGTTCAAAGAAACACTCTAAAAGACAAACACAATCTGACTATTAACATGCCAAACCTTTAAACATCTGTCTGTGGGAATCAGAATTTCAGTCTTTGAACTTTTATCTTCTTTTGTCAGTCTGGAATTTCCCTCTGTACATCTCAATAACAATCAGAAAAGATTATGAACATTTTTAAAATGCGTCATCACTTCTGACAAAAAACTAAAACATCCAGTTAGTTATGTCAGCAATTGTAGGTTATTCCAGTGCCTGACCTTTTGAGATGAAAAACTGGAGGAATAACAGAGAACACTGCACCATTAAAAATGTAATGGTAATAAATGTTATCTGTGTAAGTAAAATAAATAATGTGCTCAATCTAAAATTATTAGCATATACTACAAGTATATCTGCCTTGTGCTACTACAAAGAGAACATCTGTGATTAAAAAAAAAAACATTTAGCCTCTACAGAACCATTATTTTCTTTATAATAGTTGAGGCCGTACGGTACTGGTCCCAGCAAAATAATACTGACAAATTTAACTCTTCAATTTTATTCTTCTTCCTGTATCCTCAGATGTATTGTAAATGTATCATAATTCCTATGTAAGTGAAATAAATAATTTGGTTGAAAAGTGCAAGAAGGGTTTTGGAAATCAAGCGTGCTGCACATGATGAACGTACGTCTTGTTGCAAAAATGAAACAAGGTTCTGTGTGGATATTAAACTACAGAAAACTGAGGACTATGTCACTGAAAACATAAAAAAGTTATGGTATAATCAAGTTATGATCAGCTCATTGTATTATTTGTTGTAATACTCCAGTCTTTACAAACACCTTTTGTTCTGCCATATTTGTGACGTACTGTAGAAAAGATTGAACTTTTTCTGTTTTCGTCACAAAAGCGACAGTTTGTGGAATTATACTCAGGGATACATACAATATTTACACACATATGTACAATGTAAAAATATTTGATACAAGTTTTAAGATCTAAATAAAATTTTAGAAGTTGTAAAAGTTGCTCTGATCCTACCTTTTGACATATTCCAGCCGTCTTGAACAAAACAGGTTGTCTTTCTGAAACGACTGCTCTCAGGCTACGGGACATCACTGAGTTCAGTCAGTAATGTATGCTACACTGTAGTCTATTTTTACCTTGCCATAGTTAACTCTGTCTTATCAGAGCACTTTGAAAACTGGCTGCTCTTCAGTTACAAACAGGAAACTATGTAACCTCATTGTGACGCACCCAGTGTCAGACCGTTGTGCGATACACAACAATTACAAATGGGTCATTACATTGCTTTTTAAATACGATAATGGTTTGTAAACATTTGTAGATTTTGAAATGTCAGCACAGAGAAGAAGTATTACACCTTCATGAGACATCAACCTTTCTTTTAGTTTATTTGCCAGTTGAATAAAAAACTTCCTAGCCCTTACTGAATGAGCCTGATTCTGAACCTAAAGTACACAGTTAAACTTGTCGTGACTGACTTTTCAGTTTCCAGGTGTCTGGCAAGTCCTCACAGTGCCATGAATAATAATAGCACGTGTATATTTGGTTTGGATATACAATATACAATAGACCTTTATATGAACTGTCTGTGTGCATAATTGCTGTATGTATATCAAGAATTGAAATCTTGCATACACGCAGTACATTGTGGGTTTGCTGCTGTGGTTGGAAAATCAGAAGAAAGTGCTGTTGTGAAAGGTTTCTTAGTAGAGCTAAATTCACTAGCATGTATGAATGTGAGTGCAGTGTGTGTGAAAATGTTACTGTACTGAGAAACTGGGCAGATCCTGCTTAATTTTGTATGCAAATTAAATTTTCAAAGTAAATTATCAGAGAAATTATCACCACACAGAAAAAAAAAAAAAAGCAGTAAATGCTCAAAAAATACAAAAAGCTGTATTGCTAACATTTCTAACACCCTCCTGTGTGTGTGCGTATTGGCATCCAGTGGTTGTTATATTTCTTATCTGTTTAGCCCGTGTGGTTTGTGGTTTCAGCCCCATCTTTGTAAACTCAAATTTCACTTTGTGGTACCTGTGGACAGCAGTGGCCTTTGATATAAAGCCTTTAGTCAACACGCAATATCGGCACTGAACTGGTATTTTAAAGGAAGTCGCTGGCAGGAAGTCCTACAGCTTTACAGCATAGGCGGCAGATCTTTAATAGACATTGAGAGGAAATCAGCTGTGTAGTTTTTGATTTGTTTCTGTGCAAATAAAATGCTTGTTTACTACTATATCATGGATTAACTGGGCCTTCAAATTCAAATGACTGCATTAGAAAGAAATAAACTATAATATTCCAGCAAAAGATAAAGTAACACAAGCAGCTCAGTTCAGAGTCAAATCAAACCAGTTTTTATTTTCAAGTGTTAAAAACTTTATGGTTAATTTTAATACATTTAATACAAAAAAAGAAAAAGACTGAAAATATTTGTTTTTAGAAAATGAAAATACTTAATTTCTGAAAACAAACCATAAAAATGTTTTATTTACTATAGCACAGCACCAACACCACCCAAGATATACACATGACCCACATTTGCTTGTAGTATAGCTTGTAAATCTGCGCGTAACCAAGACAGGACGCGGCTAACACTGTGTTCCAACCGTCATTAGGAATTACATTTTGATAAATGTTTGTTTCGTATCTTTACAGTCTGTTATCGAGTTACACCTTGCAGTGGGGAAAGGCTGTGTTGAAATCTCACGGTATCTTACAGGTGCATACTTGACTGGAGGATGAGGGGGCTTGAACGGAGGTGGTAGATTCATCCTAGAGAGAGAGAGGGTTAAAGCACAAGTATTGACTAACAGCATTGCAAAAAAGTTGTGCTGTATCCAGGAAGCACGGATATGTCATAGGTCATGTGCACCTATCGGAAAATAAGACAGACATCAATATTTTTCTTGGTCACCCAGTGCATCACCCTGAATACCTGCAAGCAAGACTTTTACCTCTGTTTTATAAGGTGTCTCCTGTAGAGAAAGCCAGCCACAGCGATCAATACCAGTATTGGAAGGATGATTAACACCACCAGATGACTCTGTTCGGTATCTAAGCAGATTCAGGGAGAGGAAAAGTGTCATTTTGGAGGACAGCATCAGCTACAGATGTGCTTCTAAGATATTGATCAGCTTGCTCTGGTGAAACCCAGCAGACTCCAACTAATATCGATAAAAAATGTAAAGCTACAATGTGAAACTTTTTGCCTTGAGGCAGAAAAGTGTGTCTTGCCGTTCTCCCCCTTAGCCGGTTGCACACCAGCCCCAGAAGCTGACACTCCTTTTAATGAGTTTTCTATCTCGAAAAGGAATCTGGCCTGAGGCTAAGAAAACTGGAATCTGTAAAGCCCCCACATGTCATGACGATGCAAATGGTGAAGGCAAATAAACTGTGGCTAATACTCATGTACTCTGATTTTTTTTTGTGGCCTTGCCAATTGAGACCATTTAGTTATGTTGTTTATAGTCATCTGCTGCTTTTAAACAGTTTCTGTTGTTTACAGCCCTGAAGCTGTTTGCCTCACCTTCGTAGCCATAAACATAGCTGCGCTGTTAGCAGTCCCCAGAGCAAATGATATGCCCCAAACCATCTGAGAGCATCAGTAAAAAGCCAATTTCAGGAATGCAGATGCAGCTAGAGACAGAATAGTAAAACATAACCTATTGTTGGTTATATAAAGAGTCATAAAGAGTTTTTTTTTTTTCGTTAAATTCTACCATTACTTTTTGGAGTATCCAACAGATGGTGGTCACAGACTCTGTCCTTGAAAAAGGAAGCAAATTATTACCTTTTCCTACTTTTCCATTCATCGATGTTTGGGTTGCACCACGACCCTCTGTAAGGTTTCCCACGGTGCTGGACTCCTCTTGCCTGATTGAGAAAATGTCCGCTGGATGCACTGTATGTTGCATGGACGTGTTCCCCATTTCATCACTGGTCATTTCCTGTGTTGATGTGAGCACCGTACTATCATAACTTAATGTAGTCGAGTTGAGCAAGTGATAGGGGCCAGTGTGTGTGGCAGGGGATTCTGTGACATTGACGTGTGTATAATTTGTTGAAGAGGTTATATGCTCTCCAGCTGTGACCGTAGCATTGCCGGGGCTTGGATTACCATCTGTCACACTGGTACCCATACTCATGGTCACAGTTACAGTGGTGTCGGTGGTTGAAAGCCCAGTGGTCAGACTGGTGAGACTCCTGTCTGATGGCTCCAGCAAACCCTCTCCAGTTACATTCGCCTGTGGTGACACTGTAGTGACATCTGAAGGCAGAAAAACAGGAAAGGTCGGTTAATACAGTTAATCGCTTTCTTGCCAGGAGTTAAATGAGAAAATTGATGCCACTCATATCTGTACAGTAAAAATGCAGCTGGAAATCAGCAGCCGATTAGCTTAGCTTGGTGCACAGGCCCGAACGTTTTCTCGGGCTCTGTCTAAAGGTGAAAATCCTAATACCAGCAAGTCAGGAGGTCTTTAATATGTCCTATTGTGTTTGTTCAATCTGAACAAAAAGAAAAATTGGGATTTCACAAGAAGTTGTGATGTCACAACTTCTTGTAAAACCACAACTGTAAAACATTTCTTTTTCTTTTTACAATTTGTGTTTTGTATTTTTTTTTATCTCAAAATGTTGAACTATATTCAACTAACTGAACCTTTGATGAACTTCACATTGGGAAGTTGAATTTAGAGTAGCAACTGTAAGTAATGCACTAAAAAAAATACCCAGTGCACAGTGATACATCATTAAAAGAACTCTGTGCATAATCAATAGGTAAAATAAGGCAAAGAGCTCACTAAAAATCCTCGACTGTGAAGTCGCACAGATTCCTGGGGTAAAGGTGTGGGCATGAATTTCAAATTCAGCAGTACGATGCATGTGTATTGTATTTATGTGTGTATTTCTGCTATTTTTTTTTCTTCTGTTTATTTCTTCTTTTATTTATTTTCTTCCCATACATACCCCTGGACAATCCCATCATTAATTTCATCTGACATCCCCTGTGAGACACGGCTTTGCTAATTTACAAGCATATTAAATGCAGTCCGATGCCGCAGTGCAATGTCACCTAAGAGGTCGCTCTGTCTGTTTCAGGTAGCTTAGCTCAGTATTTTTCAAACCTTCATTAGGGCTGTACTACTCCAATTTGTCCAACAGATTGTGCTCTCACCCCATGTCATAATTCAGAGAAGTTGTTGAGACTCTGCTTGCGAGGTTTGTTCTTGTGGTTTGAGAGAGAGGATAGAAAGGAAGAGCAGGAAGTGACTGGTGACGTCTGTGTGGCTTGTGTGTTCTTTTGTTACATATTCAAAGTCTCATGAGAAACGTGTACAGGATGAGAAAGCAGACAGCCGGGGATTATTTTCCTACTCAAGCACATGCCACTCACAGCACTTTACCAAGCTATATCAGCAGTGGGGACAAGCAACATGCAGTTTGGTTGTTTTGTGATTTGAAACAGTGAACACTGTTTAGCTCAGCTTGGTTCAGTGTTCACTGTACTCCCATGGGGCATTTGATTTGCAGCACATAACTGAGTTTTTTATTTATTTATTTTTTAGTTTTGTAGTTTTCATTTTCTTCACAGTTGCTGGTGCTTTCTCATAACATAGCTGGCAGATTCAAAATCCCTTGAATCTCCCTCTTTCCTTTCAGCTAATTAAAAATTAAAATTGAGTGAGCTACAGTATAATAACAAAAGTCAAGTATGAGCTCGCTGGTCCAGTGCAGTTTATTAAGTCATTTAGTCTCTTGGGCCCTCTGCTAGATTGTTAATCCAACCCTGAGGAAATGCTGAAATTGAGTATGATACAAAGAGAGAAATAGTGGCAAAGAAATGGAGAAGCTCACCAGTCCTCAAGCTTGTGGTTGCTGCTAGCACTCGGATGGTAAACGTTTTGTGCAGACTTTCGTTTCCTGTGTTGACAGTCAGCGTATAAACCCCTGTGTGAGCCTCTGACACGCACCGGAGCTCTAGAAATTCATTCTCTGACACCAACTTCTCGTTCTGGGGCAAAACAAGATTATGTTGCACATAAATACCTATCATATTGAAAAGGTGTTTTTGTAATGCAGTTTTTGATGCTAGAGGTAATCAAATAATCTTGGTGTTCTTTGAATGTGTAACTGAATAAATGACTTAAATAACTGAAGTGAAAAGAACTGGACTGGCAGAAAGAGGCTGATTTACTGTTGATCTGATTTCTGTTACCTTGGTCCACCTGTACTGTGCATTAGGGGAGGCTCGGCAGTGAATCGTCACGTTTTCTCCAGTATGGACTTCAACAGCGCTGTCAGCGTCACACATTAATTTAATATCTAACAGAGAGACAATGTGAGATTAATAAGAATTCTTGTCAACACCACAATGCTTATGTTAAACCTTAGCTGTAAAATAAATCCAACAAATGACTACAGAAGGTGAAACGTCTGTGGTTTAAGATGCAATATACATAAACAACATTTTCTGTAATTGCCTTCTGCCTCTATTGTGATCATCACATCCCTTCAGTTCACTTACAGCTGGTAATAAGGTAAGGGTACAAGTACATGACCGATAAGGGAAAAAAAATAGGCCAGACAGAGGGGTGAAAATAAATGTCTCGTGGCAAACAAAGGTCTTAGATGTGTTCTTGCAATTATCACATTTGCTCAGAGGTAAATAACTGTCGAGATTGGCAGAGGAGCAATGCTCTGATGCAATCAGGAGTAACATGAAATATATGCAATGGACAATAAGACAGAAAGTTGCTGTACATGTCTGTCCAAATATTAAATCCTGCAGAGTCTGGTTGAGGCATGTTGGTGTGACTTTGCATGCCTTCGTCTTACCTTTGATCTTTAGCTCTGTCTCCCTCCTGATGGAGCCAAAAGGAAAAGTTGCAATATCACAAATATAGATGCCACTGTCCCATTTCTTCACCTCAGAAAGATGTAAAGAGGAGCCCGTTATGTTGTCTTCACCATCGCTCTCAATCTGCATGCTGACATTGGTCAAAAACAGATGGCTTCCGTGACCCTGGCTGTACAGAGCCAGCTTCGTGTATTCATTTTTTTTCACACTCCATTCAATATTGACAATCTTGAGCTCAGGACGACTTTTTACAGAACAGCGTATGGTAATGTTCTGACCCACCACTCCTTCCATCATTCCATTACTGGTCATCTCAAGATCTCGTTGCCCTATTATGGGAGGCAAGAAAAGTGAGGAGACAAAATCACTTACACTTTGAAGCTGATAATACAGACTGAAATCCATTGGGATGCAGACAGATAAAATCATATCATTATACTGAAGCAGCTTGTCACACCAGAAGCCAATACACATTTCAAACCCATGGTGAATAACCCATCTTTGCTGCTATATTATATGAGCAACAGCATATGTGGTCCAGGATTACCTTGTATAATAGAGGCACAGAGGAGGAGAGAGAAGGCCGTTCCCAGTGCGGTTCCAACCATGTTTGAGCTCCCCAAACTCATTACGATCAATCAGGCTGATTCTATTGAGACATTCAGCAAAGACAAGAACAGTAGACTGTCAGCTGAGGTTAAAGAGTGGGGCAGAGACTGTGAGACAGGGAACAGGACGACCTATCTTTACAGGAAGCCGCACAGAGACGGAACGAGTCATAGTTTTGACACTGCAGCTTTGTGGTGGAAACCACTGGTGCAAAGCAGATATTTGCAAAGGAGGTAAATCATTGCAGTACTTATTATTTATTCTTTTAGTCAGGGCTCACCAACAAGATGCAGAGGATAGAGTCATTTGGTTCCAGATTACATCACTGATGGTCTAAATCATCCAGTAAGAAAGATATCGAGGGAACGCACAAACACAAACAAGACTGAAACATTAATTGATGTTGTTTTAAATAAATTTTTAAATAAAATTCCAATCATGCACAGGTTTAACAATTGTAAGTTACTTGTATATTTTGGAATTAACTTAATAAATGTCTTAATGTGCAAATCAATGCACTTAACACATATATAAAAACAGATTTTTGCAGGCACATTCATCTCAAACCCAGGAAGACACACATCTGTGATGTGCATGAACATAGCAAGGGAAAGATTGTGCATTGTTGGACTTGCTTATATGTAACAAAGATATAACTGAAAAATTGGATAGCTTGATTGCTTGATATCATTTGCCCTTCAGCTTTGTTTTGTCCTCTGCACTCCGCAGGGGTTAATCTCTCAGAGCAGAACTTAACTGTGAAGCTTGTCACACTTACACTGGGATGAAGAGATAAAAGCATTAGCATGTTACAGAAAAAATGAGTAATTCTGACAAATATGGTTTTATTGCTCCAATTAAATAATTTGTTTACCCTATTCTTTAGAGACAAGCGGTATTATTCCTGTAAGACTTTATGTCACAACACTGGATTTCTAATGCATAAATTAATTCTTCAAAGAGCTGAATCATTTGTCTGCAGCTTTGAGAGATATGGCTTCATATAACTATATCCAATTAACGCAGATCATAAGAATGAACTGTGAAATCAGTTTAAATCTTCTACCCAAATTCTTCATCTTTGTGTATCTCTAATAGTAAGCCCAGGCTCACAAAGTAAAGTAAAGTAAAAATGTTCTTCAGGGATTTAAGATAAACCTGTTGATATCTGATGAATGGGTGGCAGTGTTTTTCTCAGCATCTAATTTCATTAGCTAATCAGAAAGAAAACAATTTTAATTTTATTAGTATCACATAACGCTGTTATCCAAACAGCTCGTCCACCTTTCATTCTTTCCATTTCGCCTTCACATATTATGAGCTCTACCCTTCTTTTATTATGAATACTCCCTGTGGACCCCGCAATGCATTTAAATGATTGATCATTTTACAGTCGTATTCTGCCCTTTGTAACTTAAGTTAGGGCTTAGAAGAGTGTCTGCTCTCCAATGGGAGATTCCTATCAGTATTCTGTCAGTGTTTCGTCAAATTGTAAGGGGACTTTGCGGCATTGCTCCATTTGATAAGGGCAGCATCTCTTCCCCAGTCATGGTAAGCTCAAGGATTTCTCACAGACTGTAACATCACTTCATTCAGTAGTGCAAGATGAATGGTGAGGACAAAATGTAGGACATTTAGCCTGTAAGCATTATTTTAGTTTGTAATCACTGCCCAATGTACAGTACAAGTAAGTTAAATAGGAACTATTCTCATTCAGTTACTCTAAACAATAATGAATACAATTGATTACAGGCATTGGTAGGCTCTTCTCTCTGCTTTCCTTCTTTTGACGAGAAGCCTGCAGGTGCACCCTGCCCCTCCTCCACACCTGGCCCACACTAAGGTCGTGCCTGCTCTGAAAGTCTCCAGGGCCCCGGGATACCCCTGTGACCCGCAGGAAATAGCACTTTTTGCAGCATATTGCACCAGAAGACTAATTGTCCTCTCTGTGTGTAGTTAACTGTATCTGTGTGTGAGAGTGTGAAATGTAGGTTTGCGTGTGTGTTGACCTCAGGGGGCTGTATGACCAGTGTTAACACACATTCACACATTCTGCACTGCTCATTTAGCCACACTCACTGCTCGGTTTCGCTGTGAGCACAGTGTTATCTCTGTGAACGAGTGAGATTTTTTAGAGGCAATGTATTATTAAAATCTGGGCATGTTGTACAGATTGTCTGACTAGAAACCGGTCAGAGCCCTGAGAGACTATTTTATTGTACTGCTGCTAAATATGACAAAGAGTGTAACTTGTACTACTTTCACATTCTAACCCTCTGATGAGTGATAATGAACATGCTTTCCATTTGTTTTTAAACATATCAGAGCATTGATCGTGCCACACATGGATCTGGAACTGTGAGAATGAACTTATGTAACTTTGAAGATATATATCTATTTGGTCAGCTCATTAAAGATTAACAATTTATGCTCTCAAATATCTCTGCAAGCAAGAAGAGTGGGATTTATGGGTGAGAGATCTAATGTTCACTTTTCATACCACAGCCGAGATGTGCCAGAAATTGTATGTGTCTAATTCTGGACATGACATGGTCACAACGTGGACGACCCATAACCGTTTACAACAACAAACATGTTTTTTCTTCACACATTGTTGCTTTTGAAAGTGTTTTGACATGTGGGGTCGAGAATCCCATATAGAGGCTGAGAATCCCACTTTTCAACCCCACTTTTCCATTTCATTCTTTTACCTTTCTGCTTGTGTCCCTTGAGGCATTTCTGCCAACAAACACATACTGTGACGAGTGGGCAGATTTTTTTATTTTTATTTTTTTTTTTTTTGGGAATGTAAAAATTGTAATACTAAAACTTAAACTTTAAAGCCCAGCTAGCTGTCCCTAGAGGCTGCAATGTGGAGACCAGACATCCTGTTTACATTGTGACAGTGGCAGTTTTAAAATGTCTGTCCTGGTGTTCTGATGGGGATTGTGTTTGTCCCCACAGCTGGTTCACATTTTGACGTCTTAGCTATTTACATCTTGTGCATATGAGGCATGCTAAATGTTAAAATATGAATAGTTTTGTAAAAATTATAGTAAGGTGGATATTGTAATAGTGCCATTGTACAGACCACTATTGACCAAGACTAAGAGTCTACAGTTGTGTTTGCAACTTGTGTGTTCAACCCTGTGTCCTGGAAACTGTTCAGCATCCGTAGGCCGCACTGCACGTGATGTTAAAAGAGGTCATAGGTTGAGAGGTGTGGGGCGGTGGACCGGAAGAAAACTGCCATATTCAGACTTTGGCACCTTTTATTCCTGCCCTTATTTTGGGGCGAGGGCACTGACCCAGCCAGAAAATGACACATTTACCATTATGATTGTTTTCACCTCTTTCACCCTACCTGAATTGTTCCTTTTATGTGAGTCTCCTGTTTTGCTCAATACCCCCAATATTTGGGAAAAAAAGTCCAAGTTCTTCTTTAGAAGAATAAATGGATAGGTACAAATAACAAGCCCGACAATGACTGAGCATCTTCAAACTCTGAACAACATTAAACTTTCTGAAAATGTGAAATTTTAGAGACCGTCGGGAGTGGGAGCGTGAGCGAGTGAGTGAGGGAGAGACAAACTGGGAGAACCATTGTGGTGGATAAAAATGAGTTTTATAACTTGTCATGACTGTACACAATGGGCCACAGAATGAATAGTTTAAGATGGTGAATAGAGTATGGGGGTGTAAGGTGGGATAACATATACAGAAATATAACAATTTATTCATCACTCATTCACTCACCCACCTTGTAAAAAATATACAATGAGAAGCAAGAACCAGCAGCATTAATGAACTTAGGTTCAGTAAAAAAATGAACTAATTATGAGTGAATATGCTGGTTTTTTTTTTTTTAATATTTAGGCTTGAAACATTGGAATTAATCATCTTCCAGTTATTCAATAGCACCAATATGAAGAACCTAATGCACCATTTATGGTAAATGGCTCCATTAGGTATAAGGTAACTTTTAATATTTTCATGCTGGGAGGTAAGGAGTGTGCACTACACTTGAACGCAGGTGGAATTAGGGGGAAAGCATTATTATACATTATTATACATCATCAGTGGGTTTGTTTGAGGATGTCAATCATATGAGCTCCTCTGCTCCTTCAAAGTGAGCAATCATACATAGATGACACCAATAGACCTTTGATTCACAGAGGACAAACTGAAGAAGAAAAGAAATAGATGAAACACCAGAAAGAGAGGCAGAGAATGACTCTATATAGACACAGAATTCTATTATTATTTACAATTAAGATCTACACAGTTGCAGAACAACAAAATACCAGGAGAAGAGTAACACAATTTCACACAATTCAACCAAAGACTAACAAATTGCAGCAAAGTGGTTTGTGGTCACTCCCTTCCACACTGAATATTCCCACAATGGCTCCCTCTCGTACAGAAACACTCATTAAAAAGCTAAACTTAGAAAAGCACTATTGGTTGTCTCAGAGCACTGAGAGCACTGAGACAACCAATCAGCCATCAGTGTTCTTTAAAAGCCATCAAAATGCCAGCTTAGAGCTGATAATCCCCAATTATCCCCTGAATGTGAATAAAATATATCTATCAAACAAAGCATAGAGGGTGTATAAAAGCGAATGTGGAGAATTTGGCAATAGAGAATTTGTAATGTAGAAATGTTGTTTTTTTCCCCCTGCCATTCTGCACAACAAAAGAAATGGCATCCGGCCACGTTCCTCCAGTGGTGAAGAGGAGTATGTTTGTGGTAAATCTGAACTTGTTTTTGAGCTTATGAAGCCGCTACAACAACAGCTTCAAGTCAGATTTCCTTTTTTTTGAAAGCCGTAAAAAATTCTTGTTTATCTTAATTCTCTTTATTTCAGCTTACACCCTCTGGTGGGTGAGACTTGCTCCCCTTTTAACTGTTTCATGCATTTACACTGATCTTTCTGACAGCACAAATAGGTTTCCCCAAATTTGTTTGGCTGTGCTTTTTGTTTAGTTTTTACTACACTTTATATCACAGTGCTACAACACTCACTCTGGTATGTAATGAGCCAGATTCTTGGTGTGACGTGAAAATGCCTTAGGAAAAAAACAAACAAAAAAACAAAGCACTGGAGTTTGATCATTTTTACTGTAGTACAGAAGCCTTACATTATTGTCTCCAGGCTTCTTTCTTGAATACAAGTCCCCTGGGAATCTGATTTAGTGCAGCGAGGAAGAACTAACCCAACAGATGAGAACCTCAGGCTCCAACTGTTTGCTCACACAAATCCATCCCGTGTTCAACCCCTTACTCCAGTGTGCACTTCTCCATGCCTTTTCTATCAGCTGTCTCTCTCTCTTGAATGTCATCCATTGATTAGGACTGAATATGCTTCATATCTCAAGAGACGGTCCTACCACATGTGGAATCCCTGAGTAGCCATAATTTATTATCATGAAACCTGGGCCGGTAATCTGACTGCTTGAAGTGCTCCCTCAGGTAGCTAATCTTGTCAGGTGGGAAATATCTACACAAATTGAACCAAATAGGCTAAATAGCAAAGAAACAAATGAACATGCATTATGTGAAATGAGTCATTCATAGTGTTCAATCCACAGGGACGTACTTCCCCCATAAGGCTGTGTAGTTTCAGATCATTGCTTCAGTTTTTATAGCCAGTAAATTCACTGTGTGGTTCAATCACGACATGTTTTAACAGAAATCTTTGTTAGTTCGTGCTAAAACATGAGCCTTTCGGACGGCTGTCACAGCTTTGAGTTTGTTAGCTTGTTGTGGAGTCCTGCTAGTTAGTATGTTAGTAGTTAGTAAATTGGCTTTCAGAAAGTAAGCTTATGGTTTTACGACTATCAGAACTTAATTTCCATGTGTCCTGTCAGCCAGAATCGTCAGGAGTTTTCCTCTGCAAAGTTAGAGATAACTTCTTGGAAAAAGCCCCAAGCTCAGTCTATCAAGCTAATAACACTTCCCAATGCTAAGACATCATTCTTCATGCAGTCACACACACGCAGTGTCTGACAGTTTTCACTGGGGTATTTTGTCTGTTATTATCTTAAGATTTTGACAACTTGTCTTGGGAACCTGAGAATGTGAACTGTGGGTCAGGATTAGCAGAGCAGGGTGCACTGATGTCCCCCACTTGACTGGAAGAGTGACAAAGAAATGAAATTAAATCTAGTTCAGAAATTTGTGTGTACAGCACATGTCTGTGTGCTTTCGGGGCATGGGACAAGTAAACAACTCTACTCCAGCCTTTTCCTTCCAATCCAATCTAATCATTGAGGCAGTATTTTTTTACAACCACGTTGGCTTCCACTGTGCGCTAGTTATATTTGATTGTCTCTTGATGTTCCCCAGTTGGTATTCGGTGTGTAGTGGCATTAGCAGCAATGTGTTTTAGCAAAGTACTGTAATAACCAAGGAGAGGGGAGCAGCAGCTCTTTTTACCCTGAACAAAGCAGCAGCACAACAACAAATACAACTGTTTTTTTTTTTTTAACGAACCTTTCTGCATTTACACTGTTGAGAAATGTGTCCGTGCAGAAAAAGGTTCTCTCTTAAGGCATTTCTCTGCTTCTTCACATTCACAGCACAAAGACAAGCACACAAACACTCTTGTAAACATTGTGATAAGTGTTGTAAACACAGAAAGCAGTGTTGTTCGTTGCCAGCCCCTGTCTACTCTCAACTGTGTCGAGTTACAGTTTGCCTATAAAAGTTTAGAGCAAATGGCTTCAAAATGCTGCTTAACTACTACTACCCAGAAAACCCTCATGTCTCTCCTCTCACCTTCATATTAAACTCTTTTTTTAATGATAATTATAATTTAAATTACTTGAATATTAGTATAGTAGTAGAAGTATTTTTGCTCATGATTGGTATAAATTGGATTTTTCTCATTTAAATAATTCTGTTCTCATGTGGCAGTAAATCAACACATTCCACTCACCTTCTTTCTACTAGTTAGATTTGCTTTGCTTTGCTTTTTATATCCGTTAAATATACACCATAGATTGTAGGATGAATTCAGTGTCAAAAAGCATTAGGGAATCAGTGTTTTACTTCCTGGCACTAATGAAGGTCAATTATTATGAACACACACAGACACGTTTTACCTTGTTACATGAAAAACTGCAGACTAAGCGTTCTGTGGACCACTCTGACTTAGGGAAGTGAGCAGAGAGTTGCCAACTAGTCAGCAGTGTTTGGAGGGTGGTAAGGTGCTGCTGTGCCGCCGTGACGTAACTGGAGTCACATTGAGACATGACTCATTATCCTTGTGGCTAATTTCACTTTCACTCATGCAAACATCCCTTGCTATTAGTTGTCTTTATTATCTCCACTTCAGCTTCCTCTGACTGACAGATCTATTCACAACCACCCTTGATACGAGCAGTTTTAAGAGGAGTGATTAACATCCCCTCATAATCATGGATTCCATTAAGTTTGATATTAAATGTCACGATGGCCAAAACTGGCAGAACTCAAGAGAAAAAGCTCACAAAAAAATAAATAACATAACATAAATCTTAGTTTAGCATGATGAAATTTGCTTATTAGCATTGAAGACATAGGGCAGCTGAGGCTGATGGGAAAAATTTGTATTGCGGGTATGTGGTCATAAACCAAAGTATTAGACAAATTACAATTTTGACCTGATGCTGGTACTAGATGAAAAGTCAGGGAATGCACAGTGATTATAATTCATCCTGAAAACAACATAATGTCTGTATCAGATTCCAAGGTGATTCCTCCAAGGAATCACCAAAGTCAGAAGGACACACTGACTGGGAACGTGAACGTCTACATCAAATGTTGAGATATTTCAGTTTGGACAGACCGACTGACTTTGTCGTCCCTAGAAATGGTAAATGCTAGAATGCTGAGTAGTGTGCACCCCATGATCATCCTCTAAAAATACATTTTAAGGTAAATCTGAACCTTTTTTTGCTCATAGCTGGTTCATAAAAGGGCCACAGATTCACAAAAGCCCTTCCATCAGAGGGTAAAGAGACATGAAAAGTATGTATGCATGACTGCTATATTCCACCTCCATCCCTAAACCCTGGTAGTGCACTGCCAAGAACTCTGTCTTCATCACGGCCAAGATGTTGCTGTAATGACACTGTGCGCTTTGTTATTTTCTTTACCAAAGAGGATGTTCTTCTCACTATAGGTTCCTGCATGCATGCCACATCACTGATGAGCTTCAGGCAGAAGTCTTCAAATTGGCCTACGCATTACACAATTACAGTTTACTGTGCTTGGACCAGAAAGAAAGCGGGCAAGGCAGAGTGGTTTTAAGCCCTTATGCTTGCAGACTGACAGAATCATTTCCCTCGACTTCTGTAATAGCTGCTTTTCATGGTTTGTGTACTCTCAGGCTGCTGACCACTCTCAGCGCCATGGAAGAGTCACTGGCCTGATTTTTCCTCCAGGAAAGGAGAAAGTAGGAAATCAATCAGAACTAAAATTAAAAAATACGTTTTGGAAAGTAGCTGGCAGTAAGTAAAACATCGACTGTTTTAATGGCCCAAATCACCCAGTGAGGCGAGGAAATATCAAAGTAGTGGGGAAAAAAAGCTATTTTCTTAGAAACCTTGATGTGATCATGGTGTTGTCTTTTTGGATTCCTGTTTAATGATGTTTCAGTTTATGTTTCAGCAAGTTAGTAATAACTGAAAAGCCTCTTTGCTAATGTGGCATATTCTGTTCCAATATCATTTGTTCCTCTTTCTGCCGTTTGTGATATTTTGAATGTTGCACACCAAAAAAACAGAAAACACAACAGCATATATCTCATGTGTTGATTATTACATAATCTCCTGGATACAGACCTACACAATATCACAAAAAACCCCAAGTTAAATAGGAGCACTCGCTTCATCTCTAAGACAGCAAATTGGATGTCAGAGATGATTACGCATTAGACATCTTAGTATTACAAAGCAGGATCTGTGTCTGACTCCTCTACCCACATCAAGCCTGCTTATGCAACTGCCACTGTTCTTGTTCAGGCAAACAGCAGCAACAGCAGTTCCAGTATGCGCACAGTGGCAAAGTCCTGGTATGTGCATCCTGACCCCCAGCCGGTTAGCTGGCTGCTCCATTTGAATGGCAGGCTCTATGCCAATGCAACATACAGACAATAGGAGAGTATGCTTGCACAAAAAGAGAACTACATAAAAAAAAATGCCCACAAATAAAGTGATTTGAAACCAGCTACATCCTCAGACCTCTGTTCTTTCCTTGATTAAAAAAGATCAGTTTTTTTCACTTCCTAATCATCTGCTCTCGTGCCTCTTATCCCTTAAAGAAGAAGGTGATGGTTGCAGTGTATGTGAAACCTTCAAGAAATGATGATGGTAAGCTATGCAGACATTCCTCACCAGAAAAACTACTGATTCCTGTATGAAAAAGCACTGATCCCAGTATGGATATCATCTGATGTTTTAACCCTCTGCTGATGTTTTAACCCTCCGGCAAAAAGTTTCAGGTGTGACTTTGGTACGGATGGTTGGTTGTACAAAAGCATGTAGCTCTGACATATGAGGACTTGATTTTTCCGTACTGTGACAGTGATCATAAGAGAAAGACGGGACAGTTTTATCATGTAAGCATTCAAAAACAGGCAAAGCTGGCAACCCCTGAGACACTCAAAACCACATCTGCACATAAAATGAAAAATGACCAAAAGAGACTGAGCAGATGTTCAGTGAACAGTGTTTTCTGCAGTACAGAACAAGAAAAATGACAGATTCTACATATAATCCTAACAGCACTGTCTTTTTTTCCCCCCTCATGACAGAAATGTAATGCCCCTGAATTCCATTTTCTTAATTAACATAATGAGGAAACATTTTTAATGAATGCATCCAAGTCCCAAACTATTCATCCAGAACGTATCAGCAAAACACTGTGTGACAACATATTTAAGTTGTTTTCCACCACCAAGGCATGATTGATATGTTTTATGGGAACAGGAACTCAAAGAAATGGGTTGAGATCGGGGGAAGATTGTAGTCTCGACTAAATACTGAAAAAGCCAGCATTGGCATCACATATGAAACAGGATGTTCTGACTTTATTCACATTCGACTGAAACAATTCTCCTTGGTTGACCTCACCTTCAACAATGTGCTTGTGTTGGTTAAACCTGACCAGATATGCGACTCAGGATGTGAACCCCATTGCTATGAAACTTAATCCTGGCAGTTACTTTGCTTGAAATGTTCTTGGCAAAGCAAATTAGATGCATATGCATTAAACATAATTTCTAGGAGACAGGGCTGATTCTTGAATATATTTATATCGAGTATGACTTTGAGAACTCAAATGCATTCACTCCAGCACAATTAACCGCGTGGCCTCATGTGGATCTAAAGGGAACCCTCTTTTATGGTACGTTACTGGCATCCAGCCTCTGCTGAGACTCTGTAATGTGCAGTTGTGTATTGGTTTTGTAGTCCCTGGAAGCATCGTGTGACAGGTCTTGGTGTGACAGAAGCTTGCTGTTGCACTGCAGTCCCAAATGCACTCAGTGCTGCTGTTCCACAAGGGCATGATCTAGCTGTCCCCCTCAATGAAATACTGGGCTAACTGCATGCAGCAGAATAAGTCTTAATGAACTGTGCAGCTGGGATGATTGTTGATCTGCTTCTCTCAGCTCTGTTTCTCTCTGTAGTTCCTCACTGGCTGTTTGTGTTGCTGCTCAAGTTAGTTCTTGAACAGAAAACCCTTTTCAGCTCAGTGTACTTCACTTCTCATGTGCTTAAGATTTGATTATACCCTGACCTTGATGGCTTATGCTTTCCACAGAAATGCCTCTCCTATACACACAGTTTATTACTTTTATCTGTGCTCTGGACACAAATTCTATTTGACATTTGAGGAGGTCATGTCTACAAAAAGCCACAGATCAGATCTGATCATATTCAGTCAGTGGTCCAGGAGGCAGTGCCTTCTAAAATATGATGACTGTTAATAATTGGAGATGCAGTGCAGTGAATATTTATTAATTCATTTTAACCTTTCTCTTAGGCATCCCTAGCGTCTGCAGACCCTTAACTACCATTTAATGGAAATTAAGTCTGCACTCATAACAACCTGTGAGAGAGCACAGTAGGGGCTGATAGTGAGGAACACCTCCTTTGAGCTATGGTCAACATGACCCTCTTCCTACTCTTTGTCATTTTATTAGAAACTGTAAGGTGTGAAAACACATCACATTTACTGTTTCACACCTCGAGGCTACAAGCAATAAATGTCTGCACTTTGCGTAGTTACTTTAAACAACAGGTCAACATTTCGGTCATGTCTTCCTAAAGCAATGCATACACATAGCAATCATTTCTGATTACACATGCAGTCACAGAGTTCAAACAACGGAGAGTCTGAGTCTTTAGGAAAATAAAGAGAAAGACTGAATCCAGTGGGGAGAAGTTGTGCTTTGGCTTAAACTGTAAAAATAATAATGTTGTCATCGATTGCTCTGCTGTTAAATGTCGTGCTACAAACAGACTGATCAGCACTTGGGAGACGGGTCAGTTGTCCCTGAAAGCGTAGACCAGCCCAGTGTCAGCCTTGTTTATGTTGTTGTAAATCCACCAGGGGCCTCTGTGCACTAGCAGGGGTTAGTTGATGTTCAGTGTCACAGTGAGTAACAGTGACCCTAACTCAGATCAGAGGGTGAGATATAGTGCCTGCCTTTTTCTGTCACTTGTCACTATGTGGAAACACAGTCTCCCTCTGTCACACACGCCCATCAGTCTTTCGCTTTTGTTTTTCAGATGAAATGTTGTTTTTGTTCCAGTCTATTACATCCCAATTTTCCTCCTTAAATTGCTTGCTTACATGTACCTTTCTATTCTCCAGCTCAGGCCCCTTTCACACTGGACAAAAGAAAGCAAAACAAACAAACAAAACCCCCCCCAAACATCTGACTTTTGTTTTCAGTGGGAAATTACATGTGGTGTTCATTCCCCGGTCAAATGACCCTGCAGCAGTCACGGGTATTAATTCACATCAAGAAAATACTAATAGAGTGATTTGGTAAGATTCTGGCTGAAGAAGGATGATTTTTGCTGTGTAATATTCCTCTGAATTTCACAACTATCTGACAGAGGTGAGGCAACAGTGACAGAATATTATATTATTATAATATTGCTGTATTATTGTTATATAGAGAGTGAAATGCAGGTGAGCCAGACAGAGACATAAACCAAGAGCTTTGATATGGTCCAACACACACATCTCTTTCCGTTGTTCAAAGACCCCCCTCTCTCTCCCACTTCACTTGATCCGCCCAGTCTCCTTATCCTCTATTTCCATTACTGTGAATGCTGCGTGGCAGAATAAGTTGATCCACAAGTCATTCATTCTAATTAGATCCCACAGTTAAACTGGTGAATGTTTTAAATGCAGAATATAGTCTTTCGGAGATGGCCAGAATTTAATCAGGGTTCTTAATTACTCTTTTTTTAAAGAGACAGAATGACATTTTCAAGACTTGTCACTTTTAATTAAGTTACATATGTTCACTCTCTTTTATGTGACTACATTTCTGTAGCCTTCTATCTCTTGCTATTCTCTCCACCAAACCCGTCTTTCAGTCTTCATGGTCCAATCAGGTATGGCTGAGAAACTCATCATTTATCATATTATCGAAGCTATATGAACTCATATAGCTTCTATATTGACAATACATGCATGCATGAAGTGTTCTATATGTGTCTGGACAGTACAGTATATAATAAGCATTGATTTCTAATCATTTAGTTCCTGGAAATTTTCTTCATTGCTCTGAGTTTGCAGTAAAACAGTTTCCTGCTTGAAGTGAAAAACAGAACTGAGGCAGCCGGGGTGAAGATTAAGAGACTACTTATGCTAAAGTGCTACACCTAATTACAGTTTCACTTACCTGCTCTCATTTCAGTGAATATAATGGTATTTTAAGAGAAAAACATGGCAGACACCTGACTACTATATCTGCAGAATGTCATAGATTTTTGTGCAGAATGTAGAAAGAGAGGAAAGTTCAATATCTGAGCTGTCTGTATGTCCGCATTAAATTTCCTGAAAATCTGGGGACCAGGTTTATCGGTATCATGGATACAAACTTGACTATTTGATTCCTTAGTTTCCAAAATGCATTAATTCAGATTTCATCATGACAGAAGAGAATTATGGCGTCAACTAAAGGTATTAGGATTCATCTTCTGGGGACAACGCATTCCCATTGCCAATCTGGAAATATGGCCAGTATTATTGATGTGTTTTTCTGCACCAAAGCATTGGATGGACAAAAAGACCACACATTTGTTAGAATTTAGGTCAGCAATAATGTGGAGGAAGTAATTGTCTCCGGTTTTCAATTAGTTTCCCTGTATCTTACACAAAAGACGCTGAAATTGTTTTTTTTTTTGCCCTCAAGAATATTTTGCTTTTAATTGAGCAGAAGGAAAATGTATTATCTCTTTGAAGATCTTAGTTAAGATTGAATTTGATGACCACACTGACAGTGACACCATTACAAGGTTCGTATGTGTGTCCCGGTTTGTTTCTTTGTCTTTATCATGCGTTTATGTAAGCATGATTATGACATGCAGTGGAACGTGTCTGAATTTCCCCTGTGGCTGTTATATGTCGGTCATGGACGGCTTCATAACTAATTCTGATTCATGATATAAGAGGCTTTCTTTATATTGTGCATGTTACATGAGACATAAAAAGTCTACGAGGAACAGAATGGGAGAAGGAAATGTGAGTCAGGAACATACTGTACATGTAGACATTACAGCCAGGATGAGCAGAGGGTCTCATGCTGAGTGTGAAATAAACGCTTAAGCTTTGCCAGCTCTTTTATCACCACCTTAATTTAATTTATGTAGAGACCTATGTGTCTTCTTGTGTCTGCATGTCAGCCCATTCCTCTTTCCTTTTTGGACAGTTGTGATCCATGAACTGCTTCATATTTTATGTACTGTATTTTTGCTTTGCTCGTGATGGATTCTAAAAGGTCAGTCGTATGTTTGGTCTGTGCTGGTCTGGAGGGTGTAATATCCATCAGTCTCCAGATCCAAATTATATTTACCTGAGATAGAAATCTGAGGCGAATCGCTTAATTTGCCATCTTAAAAATCCAATTAGTAGATCTTTTCTTGGAATTGGTTATTGATGAGATCCGTGGGAGTCATGGTTTATGACTACATGAAAAATGAACCAATAACAAGAAGTTCTGAATCATTAAAAAATCTCTAGTGCTATTTCACTAATTTCAAAACCCCATATAAAATTCTTAATTGTTAGTATCCCTTAATGTTCCTATTGGGAATATACTGTATATCTGGTAGAGGGGTTTTTTTTTTCAGCTTTTGCAGTAGCTTTGCCTTTGCAAAGCTACTGCAGACTATGCAGACTTTGCAGACTATAGAACAATGGAACCAACCATACTTGAAACAACAACAACAAAACCTGTAAAACAAATTAACATCATTTGTATTCTGCATCTCCACTGACTAACCAATTCATTGGTATCAAACTAAATTAATTATAAAATGAAGCGTTTTTTGCTGAAGCTTTTCACTCAGTATCTGTAAGATTAATTAAATAAAACTAAATTAAAGTCCCCCAAAACAGCAAAGACAGCTAGTGGCCAGGGGCCTGTTCAAGGAGTAAAACACAGACAACACTGTAGGATCATGGCATTGCCACAAGAATTGAAGGGTATAGGAAATAGCCTGCCACATGATATTATATGCAAATGTTTAAGTACATAACAAGGACATCAAATATTTTATATAGCAGAGAGTGTTTTAAATAAATTAAAAAATAATATGATATGATAAAAAGAGGTTTGCAGGGTGTTTTTTATGGGAGTGTGGGCCTTAGATTCACCGCCCCATAAAACCGCCCCATAAAAACATCTACATATCCCTGTTGGGAAAATACCTGGTAGAATTTTCTTACCATTTTTGCATTAACCTCACACTTACAGACAATAGAACAATGGAAACAGCACAATTTTAGTAAACCCCTGAGTTTGCTTTTACTGTCCATGGACAAAAATAATCAACTTTTGGCCCATGTTCCCCAAACAAATAGCCAAATTGTGATGCAGCTAGCTTTGAATATTCATGCTCCCAAGATAAGTCCTAATACTTTAAGCAACCTCCTAACACATTTTCCACTTGTATATAGCAAAATAAAAAAATCAAAGTCTAATTACAGTGCCTTAGCTTAATACGTTCTCTGAACTATCCTCCATGAGCCAGAGGTGGTAATGCATTTGACATTTTCAGCAGCAGTAACAGCAGGTTGTCTCAAATAAACAAGAGACTGGTAGTTCAGCCAGAAACTGCATCTCCAGAAATTTTTAGGTAACAGAAACACCTTGAGGATATACAGAGATGCTTGATGGTTTGACCAGAGTCAGCCATTGTGAACACTTTGCACAAAGGCTGGTGGTCTAAAAGAAAATATGTCAATATCACAGACTGAATAGCCTAAGAATGCTCAAGCTGTTAATGTTATGTAAAAAAGAAAAGGTGGTTACAGCTCACAATTTTCTCCAATCGTCTGCTTTTGCAAGTGTAAAATAAAAGTATTCATGAGCTGGTTATTTCAAGAATAAAAATCTTGACAAGAAAGCAAAGTAAGATAAAAAGGAGAAGCAAGACACTGAAGCCAGTGCATAATGATATATCATTAAGGAGTCGGATCTTTGTCTAATGTATCCCATCCTTTCATTTCGTAGGGCATATTCTGCATTTGGGGAATTGAAAGCAACTGTAAATACTGATGGATATAGCAAATGATGTACAGATTCTAAGCTTAATCAGTGAGTAACCTTCCTTCAAAGCTTAATCTGGGATTAAGGTATGATGCCTGCTGGCAGTACGTGACAGCTATGCATGAGTTTCTGAGGCAGTGTGAGGTTGTAAGATATTTTCTAACCTCTGCAAGGAAACACTACTTTTCTGAGGCTTGTATTTGAGTATTTATTTGGAACGAATAAACAGTGCACATTAAAAATAAGGTATTGATTTATCCTGAGTAACGTACATACTGTGATGATTTATATTTCTCCTTATTGTGTTTTAAATGAGATTTTAATGCCTTTATTTGTCTGACAGAAAGCATTTGAATTACTCCATGTCTGAAAGTTGCCATTCAAATTTACTAGTCTAAAGACACTTTAAACATATTTTAGCAAGTTTAAGGTTTATGAAAAACAAAAGACTACACTTAGACTGCATCAGCCTGGGAAGAAGTCTTATCAGCCAGAATAAAACATTGACATTCAATGCCATCCGTGCAGTGTTCTCAATATTGTTGTAGTTATGTCCTTAGTTTCAAGTCGCAAGGTGCAATGAATGAATCTGCTCTAATAGAACACCGGTAACTTTTACTACGTGCACAGTGGTGCATTATTATGGGATAAAATCACAAAGAGTAGAAATTTTCACAGATCAAAGCTGTTTTTACAGCTGAATGAAATCAATTTGCAAACATAAACTGGTTACCGTGCTGAGAGCACCTGAAAAATTGGTGTTTGTCCTTAAGGGCAAGAAGTAAGGCTTCAGTGAATTAAAAAGGAAAAACACAATGTAAGTCTCCACAGGGAATATTAGAAGACACTTAGAACTCCTATTAATCTTTTTTTTATACATTTCCACACCAGCCCAGGAATGAATTTTGCAATGTAAAGTTGCCAGGCAGCCGAAGATTCATGCTTAAATGAATTACGCTGTCCTTCTATCCTTCACCTTGAATTTCTGAGTGAATAAATTTCCATAAACAACCTGTTGACGGTTTTACATTTGGTCAAATAATGATAGAAAACTTTTTTCCCCTCAAAGTTAATATGCAGAATTACCTATTTAAAAATGGAATGCCAAAACAAGTAAAACGAACAGCAACAAAAAAGAAACCCCAATAAAAGATAAAAATAAAACTGTATAAAATCCTATGAATATGTGGCGTGTGGGATTGGTATTACAAATGTGAGTTGATTTCATGAAATAGGTTTTTAGCATATTGTTTTTTGTTTTGTTTTTTTGCTTGAATGTTTCTAGAATTTTAAAACACCTCTGATATTGTTTCTGCCTCATGTTTTCATGTAACACTAACATGAGAGGACAGACTGTAGGCTGTGCAGTCTTCCAGGAAAAAAATCAAACCATATTGATGATATGTGCCTTAGTGTTGTTAAAGGTTGTATGGTCAGAGGGAAACATGTCTCTTCTCATTTTCTCCATCTACGTGTTTGCAAATCCAGTGTTTATTTATCTGTCCATTTTCCATATGTGTATCCTGTTCAAGGTCACAGGGGGTTTGGGACTATTCCAGGTGATATGCTGGAGGATTTTGAGTTGTCAATCTATATCAGTGCTCAAAATATACACATGTATGTTTTAAACAATGGAAAAAAAGAGAAAATAGCCTTAGGGATACCATTTTGAGAATTGGGGTTGAAAAGAGGTTCTCACGTTTTGTCCCATTTGTTCACATTAGTTGAAACTGTACTATTATATGCACTGACAGTACTCAGAAAGTAATTCCCATGTTTACCACAAACAAATAAATTACTTTCGATGTTCAATTGTCTGCTTTGGACGATTATTTCGAGGATTTAGGACTGTATTTTTTGTAAATCAACAGGGTTTATTTTGTCATATTTTGAAGCAAGCAATGTTGTTTGTTAGACTCCAGTTTGAAAACAGGTTGAGACTTCGTTCAATATGTTGTTTGACATTGATGCACTGAGCAAATTGTGTTTGTCTGCTACAAGGTTTAAAGAGGATTTTAATGCCAGCGGTGCCAGTTCTCCTCTACTTTTGTATTAAATTATATCATTTGTACAATGCTAGCATCACCAGGTTTTCATTAGGGTCTTTCTACATTACATAAGAAAGGTTTTGTAAATAGCTCCATGAAAAATTGTGTGACGTGTGTGAGGCCTTTCTTGAGGATTGAACTTAGGTGGCCTGAGGGAGATTAGACTTTGTCAAATCTCACATGGGCCACATGTTAATATTAGCTAGAGGCAGCAGAGCTGTTGATGAAGTATGACCTGAGGAAGTTACGGGTGCTCATGGGATTTAAATTACTTCAAAAAAAAATAAAAAAGGAACTGTATAAATAAACCCCAGGAGGACACCCTCCCACCCTCACACACATATTCACTCACAGATACAGGATAAAACTTCAAGGCAGCCTTCGTGCACACACACACACACTGTACTTCTATCTTTGTGAGGACACTCATTGACATGATGCATTCCCAGGCCCCTCACCGTAACCTTAACCATAACAGCTAAATGCCTAACTCTCACCCTAACCTAACCTAAACCTGACCCTAACCTGAACCCTAAAACCAAGTCTTAACCCTCAAACAGCCGTTTACGTGTGTCAGAAAGTGAGGACCAGCCAAAATGGTCTCACTTTCCCAAAGTGTCCTCTATCTGTAAAGTCTACAACTCAAACTGGTCCTCACAAAGATAGAAGCATAAGTACACACGCACACACATATATTTGAGATTTTGATTAAATTTGAAGTGAGATTAAAAAAATGTTCATGCTGTCTTAAGTGTCCTTTGTGAGAGACGTGAGTATAATAATGATTTCTACCCAAGTAATGGATAAGTTAACGGTGAAAGGTACATGTCTGGACAAACAGGCCCTGAACCAACACTGAAGTTAAAACACTTTGTGTGTGTTGAAGTTCTCACATGATCAGAAACTGCCACTTCATAACACAGCACTGTTCTTAATAGCTTTTCACGTCTGGCTGAGCCACTGTAGTAAATAATGGTGGTAGAGTTATCGCCAACCAGCCGCTTTCAGTTCGGTCTGATTGTATGACAGCTATTTTGTCCTGTCTTGGCTGCTGATTTAAGGTCCTGTGCACAATGAGGTTCAACACTGACCGACTTCACGAGTGACAATAATATTAATGTAAGGTGCAGAGATGTAATCAAACCCTTCATTTCTGTGCTCTCTGTGTTTCAGTCTTTGTCATTGTTGTTCCAACACACGGCACAGTTTCGTTTACTGTGGTGCTAATGCAGTGGCCATGACATTTCATTTGATGTCCGTGTCCTGAATGCTTTTTCTTTGTATGTTCTTATAAATTACACATAATGGTAGCAGAGCAGTTTACTTTAATGTGATACACAAACATGCCTTTTCTTTAGTTGCAGCAAAGGACATTTGATCCACAGGGTCAGGAAAGACAAAACATTTAGTATGCATGGAGGTAGGCTTATTTACTGTAGCTAAGGGCAGAAGATGAGAGAGAAGAGTGAGGAAAAACAACAGTAATGGCACAGCAGCCCAGCATCCCCTGGAATTGCATCCATATTGGACAACTGATGTCCAGTGCCAATGTTCAGTGTCACTGCATGGATGGATGAAAGCAACATGGACTATATGTAGTGAGACAGAAGGTAAGGGTGAGGAAGTTGGGTCAGTGGATGGAATTTGGAGAAGCTGAAAAAGGGAACTTCTGGATAGCCTCAAACTGCTTTCGAACAACTATTCAAATGAAACAGTGGGACATCCGTCTTGTTCTAAGTTGGGCTGGGGAAGCAAGCTACGGTCGGATGATAAGCAAATTAAATTGAGAAATTCCAGTAGAACCCCGGGCGAGTTGTTTTTCACTCTGACTGTACAATAAGCACCATCAATTACAATGCCTATTAGTATTATATCATTAGTATTATATCAGAGTCGAGGCCACCAAAGTCGAGTCTGTGCACAGTCTTAAAAAAAAAAAAAAGTACATACAGTACACACATATATCATCCAGACAACAATCAGAACCAATGTCCATGCTAGGGGATGGAGTCAAATAAGAGCTTCTCCTGCCTTCATACAGAAAAAAGTGTCAACTCTCACATTTCCTGTCGCAGAAACACAGAAGTAATCATAGCCATGAATATTTTCCATTTTCCATCTTTCCAAAGAAACAGCACTTTTTTGCTCACTTTTTTCATTCCTTGATGATAAGTGGTCTGAAATGAAACATCTGTTTGTTTGAACACAAGGGCATTGGCATCAATTATAAAGTTCTTTTGCTCTTTTCAGATACAGTTTTTCTGTTCCCCTTGGTGCAAGTACCGGTTTTGATGCTTTTAATGTCTGTTTGACATGCTCTTCACCAACTCTACACTGAATCCACTACTTATGGACCCCCTGCTATCACTCGCTGGAGGCATTTTTCTTCCCAACACGATCATATCCATCTTTGATATAAATGAATGTATTACCATTTTTATCCTTACTTTGAATGTTGCTGCAACACTTTTGAATGTCTGATGGAGGTGCTGCTGTGTCTGTATGTAGTCCCGAACAGTTCAGGGAGTCACCATCACTGACGATGATGGTCAGACATTCCGGTGTCCGCACTAATGTCCTTTGTTCAGCTGCTGTAGTAAGATAGACATCAAGTTAGATATGTGCAGTGGTCTTCAGTATGTAAGATAATTGGAGTGAAGAGAATTGTGGAGGTACATGCTAATCAGACATGTTCCAGTTATTGTAAGTTAGGAAAAACAACATTTCTACAACATTTGATTTAATTGAACTGTTTAATTTGTATTATTATTGGTGTCATTATATACATACATGATGGTACCAACAATAACACACATTCAACCATTCCAAGCTGAAATCATTTGACATTATAGACATGAAGAAGATCAAGGTAGCTGAATTGTATTTCTACAAAGGAAAAACAGAACCAGCCAGAAACAAAACAAAAAAAAAGCCTAAACTAAATAATTTATCAAATGCCTTTAGCTGTCTGCAGCGAATAGCATGCTTATGGCAAGTCTGGGGTCTGATGTTTGGATGTCTGTTGGTTCATATTTAGTTTCTGACGAGTTGTTTAATTGCACCAGGGTGGCAGAAGTTACTTTTGTTAACTTTACTCCTGAAGGGGCCCATGTGGCAGGAATTATCCCTCTGTTTCAGTTTATTTTTTACAGGTTTTGGCTTTTCTTTTTTTCCTCCTGTAACAAATTTATTGTAAGCAAATGAACTGATGGAAAATGGGTGCCACACTTCACACCTGAGCCTCCTGTTATCTAACACCTCTGAGTATTTGCCACTATATTGGAAATTAAATCTAGCCTTTATTTTATCATGTCACACAATTTTGTTAAAATGCATGGAAAAAGCTGCACTGCTAGAGGAGATGGAAGACTAGTCTGTGTTCTGCTCAGGTGGCTGTGTACACATTGTAACACTTAATCTTCGAGGACGTGTGGAGCCCACAAATAGGTTCCTTTGCCTATACTAACTCCAGTGGAGTAGCATGTAGAAATGTGCTCTGATTATCATGATTCATGGTTCTTTTTTTAAAAATATTTCTAAGACAGTTCCCAATCTTTGTTGTCCAACTCATCCTCAAACCATCACCAGGAGAGTTGAAGTAGCAACACCTGCTATGATCCAAATAGTTTCTTATAAATGTTATGTTGTTGTTTTTCACAACTGCTGTGGTCAAATTTACATTCATACTGCTACCACTTGGAGTGGCAGAAGCTGGACGTTGAACAATTTATCCAAAACTTTTAGCTAATTATGTAAATTGTTTATCCAAAATTTTAGTGAATAGGTTCCACTGTTTATCCATTCTGTTAACTATTTTAATATCTCTTTTTATGACTTTTAGTTTGAGTATTTTAGTTGTTCATTCTTTACTTTTAGCTAAATTCAAAATTGTTTATCCATTATTTTTAACTAATTATTTCTCAGACTCAGCCAAAAAATGATTAGACTTATGCATATGGGTTATGGCAGCCTGAGTAGACAGCTGGACAGTTTCTGTCTTAAATCCTGTACTTCCCAACTGATAAATAAAATAGAATGTAGGAGCTTGTGAATTCTGGCAGAAGCATCTTGCAGTGTAGTAACATGGCAAGAGTACAAAGCACACAGCATATGATCCGTCCTCAGTGACTAATAGGACGCAATACCCTTTCACAGAAGTAGGGAGTAGTAAGGGGATGAGTCTATTCAGGAGAGCCTCCTCTAAACACAGACTGTGGGGTAAATATGAACATATAAGGAAAAGCCAGCTGACAGCGTTTCCAGACAGTTATACAAGGACACCTATGAACACAGATTTCCTGCACACCAATTAAGAGGCAACGTCAGTGTATTGATTGAACATGTTGATAACTTTGTAAAGACCTTCAGGAGAGAAAACTGAACAAATGAGGGGAGTGAATCTGTATTTTCTGCATTTGTCTTTTGAACCATTTGATCACTGGACTCCAGAGTGTACTTTCTAATCAGATCGATTGTCCTCTGTTCGTGTGGCTGTTTTGGTTATTGGCTGGTGTTCATTTGTGATTTAGCACCGCCAGGCCTGGTCTCTGCCCAGGAAGTACATTACTGTCTGTGGAAGGCCTCACATGAGTATCTCATCAGACATCTGGCCTGACCTCTTTTATAAATCAGTTAACCAGTCAAATGGCTTTTTTTCTCTGGCCAACAAGTTAATCAGCTTGTCCCTTCTCCTCTTGGAGCCAGTCAGCCAAACTTCAAGCCCCAAGTCTTTTCTGATAGGAAAGCCAATTAAGCAATGGGACACACCTCAATTCTGAACTTGCCAACTGCTTATAGCTGGACCCACATCTTCTCCGCAGGAACTTACTAGTGAGAAAACTGAGTCAATGTGATTACCGAGCTGGAATACCATCACATGGCCACAGGCTACTCAGTGAAAAAACAGTATCCAATATGGCAAGCGGAACACATGGCTTAGATTACTCATGAACCAATCAACATATGGTATTAATACACAGCCAAGACGTATTAGAGAGCAGCACTTAGCAATCAGCTCAGCATCAAGGAAATGGCATATCCCACATATTCAACAAGGTTCAGCATTGTCCAACAAAGCCCATTTACACTGGATCTGTTTGGCTTCCACAAACACATGCTCAATCAACCCTTTTCTTTGTGCTCATCAGTAACCAGCAAATATTGTGAAATGGTCATGAACCAGTGGAAGTGGACTCAACAAAGGTCAACCAATGGAGGGAGTCATGACATGAATGTAGAGTACAAATGGATGATTGAGCGGTAATGGAAATCCAGCATTACACAGATACAGCCTGTGGATTTTGAACTCACTGCTGATTAACCACCAGAAGGAGGTGGATGGGAGTGCAGTCTTGCTATCCTGTCTGTCATCAGTATTTACTTCTGTGTTTAAAAAAAAAAAACTATTTTTTTCTGGTGTATCCTTTCAGTATAATCATAACAATTAAATTAATGTCAGCTTTTGTCAAGCTGGATGGAATAATAATGACTACTTTTAACGCACTCTGTGTTTTTAGCATCATCTGTCATGGCTATTCTCCGCGACACAGTGTCGTTTGAAAGTGGCACCACGTTTGGCAGCCTTCTTCCCACGCACGATGTGTGTCATCTCTTTAGCTAATGGTAGGCACGGTTGCTCACCAATTGTGTATTGGTTACCAGCTTTTGCTATCCAGAGGCTGGCACAATACTAAGCTTCCAGTGTTTTGGCTTTGAGTGTAACACAGGGTTGAACAGGGTTGTGGACTTGGATTGCTTCAGTTTGTCACATTTTCTTAGAAAAACACCAACTGGTTTTTCTTTTAGCACTTGTTTGGTTGTAAAATGCTGTTTCAGATGTGTTGGATTAATGGATTCATTGCTAAGAACATCACCATTGACCACTTTCTGCGGCTTTGGCTCTTTCTCCTTCCCGCTTCAGCTGGGTCCAAATTTGATGCAACTTGAGTCATGTTTTCTCACTGATTTGTGCCATTTGCCGATAACAGGCGCTGACTTCACTGGTCCTGCTCAAGTAGCCACTTGTCCTTGTGCTGGGTCCATTGTGGTCCACTTAAGTTTCTACAGGGCAGTGCAAAATATTCTCCTCCTGCACTTCTCTATTAGTATTTTGATTGTATTTTTAAATGAATTTTAATTCATTTTTTAAAAACATTTCAGAGTTTCACATTCCTCTGCCTGCCACTAGCTCACACCACTACTCTTATCTGAATGAATCAGTGTCCTTTAGCTGCATTTATACTAAGTAAGTGACAGAGCTTATAAAAAATTTAGTATCATCTATGGTAGACCCACAAAATGATTTGGATGAGTAAAACTTTATTCACATTAAGAGAAACAAATGTTCTATGGAGACAGGTGTTGTGAAGAATGTTGGAGGCTGTTCTGGAGGTAAGGTGAGGTCACATGAAAAATATTCTGGAAGTAAATTATGTAGCTAATGATTTGTGGAGAGTACGGGAGAGGGCAGTGAGTAATTGACAGCTTCTGTCATTACCAGAATGGATTTTTTCTATACCTGCACTGTTCCTGCACTGTGTGTAAGATTGTTTGCCAAAGCCGTTTATTTACTTGATGATCAGAACAGTTTATGGTTCAGGTGCTTTAATGCAGCTCAACGATCGTAATTGTGCCCGCGTCACTTAACTACCTCTGCAGTTTTCAGACACTCTCTCCCTCTGCTCAACTTGTGTAACTGGCATCCATATTTCCATTTTACCAGGCGAGCGGTATTGAACAGATCTCAGATTAGTGTTTCGGTATCGTCTTTAATCCTTCCAGTCGGGCAACTGAGACACCTTCTGGACTGCATCTGGTGAGCAGATTTGGATCAGGAGAGCTGGGACTGCCTGCCAATCAACACAGTAGTGAGTGTTCAGCATGTGAACACCGACTCAAATATATTCAGGAAATAGCCTGTTAACCAAAGTACATTTATCTGTAAAACAGAAGTGCAGTTTTGTTACTCTGAGACCTTGTGTGCCATTTGTGAACGGTTTCATGAAATGTGAACATTGTGTGAATTTCAGTCATTCTTGAAATTTTGAGTCGTGTTTCGAAATTGAAACACATCAAGAGTCTCCCAGTTCATCTGGGATACAGACAGAATGAAGAGAAATCTATTATCCATTTCATGAGTATTTTCAAATGCTGGCAATGTAGATGTCAAGATTGTCCCATAGGTCTACGTGCATCCCACTGGCACTCAACATGCCTGCATAGTGAACAGAAAAATAATGATAGCACAAGTGCTATTCACTTTGCTCAAACTTGCTCAATAACTGGCATAAACAGATTAAGAGATGGCAGCAATCGTGTTGTGAATGTAATCATTTATATTGATTAAATCATTTAGCCTGAAAATTCCACTTTGAAAACTAAAATATTAAAACAAAAAATGTTGTTAAATGTAGAATGAATGACTATTTCAAAATACATAAATAAATATACAGTATATTAAAAAGCTTATTATATAATGGTTAAGATAAGATAAGAAATCCTTTATTAGTCCCTCAGTGGGGAAATTGCATAACTATAGTTAGTTACAACACTACATTTCTGCATATTGTTAATTTTGCTTACTACAGTCTATATGATATATATTCTTTACATTACTCTTTACATTCAATGGCTCTTATGTATTTTGTAAACTGTACAGTGGAGACTCTGCAACCAGTTATTTTACTGACCACCAACTACCCACAGCTGGAACTTTAAAGTTATCATTGACCAGCTAAATGATACCAGATGGGTCAGATTTTATACGTAACTTCATCTCTTTATGTCCACGGTAAGAATGTACTATTGCAGCACAAGAAAGGTGAAGACAGAGAGGGAAAGAGCATGAGGAGTTAAAAAAGATTCAGAACCAGTTTTCATCCTCGGTAGAGGTAATTTCAAAAGCATTCTAGGAAGAAAAGACTACTAAAATGAAGTAATATGACATTTTGACATGTTCATGTATTTAAAAATTCCTCAGATATAGTTATGTACTTCAGTGTGACCAGCATAAGTTGCTGAAAAGAGCTAAGTCCTGTGCAACAGATCTGAAGAGCCTCGTAGAAATAATAATTGCTCTTCAGACTAACTGCTTTGAAAACTTCCTCTTGGTGTTCAATCTGAAAAGGGCACAGAAGACAAAAGGTCAGAGGTAAATTAAAGCCTGCTCAGCCAATTATGTGCTTGCTGCCCGTTTCTGTGTACGATAAAATTAATAATCTGCATTTAAAATACTCCGACTCTCCTTATTTGGTTCACTGGTATGAAAACACCTATCCATACATACACTCTCTCTTTTACTGGCACAGCTTGCTATTATAGGCTGCTGATAGGGATTTAACATTTTACCTCTGAATTTAAGTGTTACTATTCCATATAACCACTAAGTCTATGTAACAATGAATAATTAATGTTGAACTTCCAGTCCAAATGTTAAGACATAGTAACCCACAGCTGCAGAGGCATACACACGAGGTTGGGACCTTTCACAATTGGGCGAGGTTATATTGAATCTCTAAACCATTGTGTGTATGGTTCCCAGTCCAATCACTGACAAACACATTCACACTCATACTCACACCTACAATTCGGAGCTCCCATTTCACCTGACCTGCATGCCAGTGGACCGTGAGAGGGAAAAGGTGGACCTAGTGGAAACCCACACTAACACAATGGAAACTTAAAAACAACCAACAGAAAGTGTCAGGACACAAGTATTCCAACCTGAAAGACACTTTCTTTGCAAATGGTCTAACTGGGACTCCTTTTGAATACCAGTTAGACATGAGACATTACTTTATCTGTGATGTAGTTTAGTGTATCTGAAAGTACACACCCATCAGTGCGGTTACTGATTCTGGAAAATTAGATGTCAGTGATTCACAGGACAAATGCAACTTCATTAGCAGGTCAGCCATAATACAGAAATTTAATGTAAATGTGTGTAAATGTAAAAGACAGCAGCAACAACCTGTGATCAGAAGTAATGTTATTTTAAAGATGATATTAGATGGCCGCTGAAACCAGCGACTTTTAGTATTGTGCTGTGGTGAAACAGACTGAAAAGAGAGTGAAAATCAGATTATCTAATTTTCACCATTGAACAATCAGTCAGATGCTGAGGAGCATGAAAGTTTGGCTTTTGATTTTGTTACCGATAAGTTCAGGTGACTGCAGCATCTATTGTCATGACAACCGCGGGGCAACACTGGAGGTCTCAGCAGCTATCAGCGACACTCCTCACCTTTGGTCCTCCTCAAAGTGCAGGCACCCGACTCCTGCTGCAACTAGTGCACTTCTGCCGGTCGCAGAGTACAGTAATTGATAGTATTTGAAATGGAGCGGTGGTGCGGCTGTGAATGCTTCTCTTTGTGATGGAAATCTTGTGAGCTGCTGGCAGAAGTGTCAGGAGACTTCTGATGTCTCAAGCAGAAGCATTTATTGATGCTCGATGCGTCAAGAGGAGAGGTGAGCCACACAAACTGACACTGTGTGATGCTGCCCAACCCTGAATCTGTCTTTCCTGGTGACTGCATTCACTTGCTACCTGTCAAATAAGGCTATTCACCATACATATGTGAAGGTAAAACTCAGGTTTTACCTAACGCAAGTTATACATCCCAGTTTTCTCTGTCTCACTGAAAGAGACCTTGTATAGCTAACTGATCATGACACAGAGACACTGGCTTATTGTTGTTATTGTTGGCTATGACCTCCTCCACTGGAGGCTCTAACTCTCCTATCTCGACTACTACATGAGCAGGGTCTGTTCTGCAACCTTGGTTGCTATGGTTTCTATGGTCAGCGGATGGGAATGAGCCGGCTGAATTCTATAAGACTGCCATCCCAGAGACAGACAGTGAACTATTGTTTTTAGGGCCTACTCATAAGACTTGTAAGCCTAATACTAAAGAAGGAAAAATTCCTTCACACTCTTGAGCATCAGCAGAGAAGCTTATTGGCAGTAGGACAAAAGCTGTAGTCTGAAGGACGTTCGCTATCGATAGTTTCAGATGTTTCTCTATTGGCCATGCCAGTCTGTTGCTAGGAAAATATTTAAACTCTAGTTATTAAGACTCAAAGACCAAGTCATTTCCAAAATGAAAAACTTTCCAGTGATTATAGTAATCTTTTGCTGGTGTAAAGAAAAGGTTATACCTCTTAACTCATTTGAACTTTTATTTGCTCTAAAGTGAAATGAAATTTTATAATATTGTGCCCGGGTGAAATGAATACACAGATTAACAAAGTTAATCAGATGCATGGGTTATTTTTTAAATCCACGCAGCAGATGTGATTAAATTCCCCTTTTACACATTAAATGGTAATCAGACTTATTAAAGGCAAACACAACTCGCCAGTTAAGCCTTGATATGAAAATTGCCTGGCTGCTGGGAGACAGGCAACTGGAAATATCAGTGTAAACTGTTTGTTGACCTGCTGAACTTGTGCTATTCAGTGTGGCGGATACTTGCAGCTGGTGGAGGCAGCCTTTTTTTTTTTTTTTTTAAGGCAGGGTGGTGATTACAGTTTGATATTTAGGTGAAGAGCAGTGCATGCCAATAATAAATAGTGGATTAACAGTATTATACTTGAAAACCTTATTAATCACCTTGACATCAGTTGACCGCCTCCATCTGTGGCAGCATATTGTATTGTGGTTTGAGAGATTGTCTTTTTTAATTAAAAGGACACAGATTTGTTGTATTAGGCCCTGAGGAGTAGAATGGGATGTACAACTACACAAACCCCTAGTTAGATTTTTTAAATCTGTTTTCACACAATTTCTCAGAAATTACCATTTTGTTCTTTTATTAAGCTCTTTTCTGTGGAGACAGTGTTTTGTGAGAAAATAGTAGCTTTCAGAATTGATTCTCTTGCCACTGATTGTCCTTATCATATAACATCCCATTACTGCGGTGATGTGTGCCTTGAGTTTGATTATGGGGATGAGTCAAGACCGCCATCTGGATATCATCCTCTACAATTATTCATCATGAGCAAGCAGTAATTTATCTTAATTCATCTTAACCATATCCTCTTTTCTTAATCATAATCTTTGCCTCTGGTGCTGGATCACCTCCAGCCACTTGTTCATGTCCTGCTCTCTGCTAAAATCTAATCTGCATTTACTTTTCCAAATGCCCTGTTCTGTCTGCCTACTATTTCATCTCACACACACTCTTGATTGATGGGAGAAAATTGTATAATGTTTATTCATGTCTATAAATTAATTTAAAGTATTTAATTTTAAGCACCGATAGAATTAAAAAGTGAATTTAATTTAATTTTTATGAATAAACAACAGTAAGAAAAATCTGAATTAAAGATTTAGCTCTCTACCAGGGCTTGATTACATCAGGGAGTTCAGTGTACGCACCACTAGCCGGCAAAAGCTCTCTAGCTCCAATTCAACCTAATTCTGAGCCTTTGGAGGGTACAACAGGAAACTTCCAGACAAAACACCCCTTAAAAGTCTAGCATCCTGGTCTACAATGAGACAGATGCTGAATTTGGTGAATTTGGGCTTTTAAGAAACATTTTAACCACTAAGTAAGGTATGAAATATGAAATGCAATGTTGGAAAAGAGAGCAACAAAGATGATCAGGAGTATGCTGATTTCATAAATGCACAACGGCAAATGAACAAATATCACCAAGTGTGATATATCAGTTTTATTTTCATGTTTCAGGAGAACTGTACACATAATGCATATCTTTTTACACACAGTTCATTTTTGTTGAGGCTTGGTGTCACAAACAAGCCTTTTGGGAGTTAAACCGTTAAATTCCATTACATTCCTCAGATTTCCCTTTGGTTCGAGTTACTCAGATCTTCCTGTGGGCATCGCGGCCTGCACCTGTTAGTGAATTCTTGTCAATGCACATCAGTCATAAATAACATCAGACAAGCATGCACATTCACACAGCCTCTGGAGCAGAAGACATTTATCAAAACACAAGTAGTCAGCTGGCTGAAGGCCTGAACTGCAAGTTCAGTCACCAATTTTCAACCTTGTTAAAAAAAAAAAAAAAAAAAAGTAATAAAACATTACATTTTTTTTCTTCACAAAAGCTGTTTATGACAGTAACATATGCACTCAGTTGCCACATTTAATTAGCTGCAAAAAGTTTATGAATCCCACATCCTTTGTATGGATGTTGTGTAACAGCATCAGGTCAACACGAACAGGAATTCTTGTGTGAAATTTCCAACGTATGAATTACTTCATGCCTCAAAGATTTCAGGCTGCGGGGGAAACAGAGATCCCACCTGTGTCTGATGAGCTGCAGCCAATTTAGTGGCTACTAAGTGTAAATATTTATCAGGTGAAAAGGATTTGTGCTTTGCAAACATTTTAATAGCTGTTTCATTAATGTTTCATAATCACAGTTTTAAAACGTAGATTAGATTCTTTGTAAACAGTGTAGGCAGTGCATACATAACTACATTTCACTTTTTTTTTCTCTGTAGTTTGTCATTGTATTTCCCATGACAGTATGTACTCTATCTGCATTCAGTTATGTTCCCAAGGCTTATTGTTATTATTTTCGTCTTAGTCAAGGTACCTTGCTCATAATTTGATCAGTGTTGCATCCTTTCCTGTCTTTAGCTCGGAGCTGATGTTGTCGTGATGTTATGTAACCCATTAATGACAAAAATCCGGGTACTGTGTAGTGAGTTTGTCCAGATGAAAGTAAAGGAAGTGAACAGTGAGGCCTATAAAAACTATATGAGGCAAGAAATTTGTACTCTGAGAGGTGCCAGGCATGAACCTGACAGCTGGCGGGTGCTGCAGAGGGCAATGTTTAAATTATCCCTGCTTGCACATCAAACCACCAACATTATGGTTATGTTGTATGTGCCTTAGGCCAGCAGCAGACACCCCCAAATTATCCATTTCCTATACCTGCTTACCAGGTTGCCTGGGTGTTTGCATAGCAGACAGTAATGCTGATTAAAAAGCTGTGTTTTATTACAAATCATACTGTACAAAAGCCTTGATAAGCAACAGCTTTAAGTATCACATGTAAACGTGTTTCATCACAATGTCTTAGTGGCATCTGAATTTACTTACTGCAAATGTATTCATTTCTGATTTTTATCAAGTTTCAACAGTTTGAGAATATCTTTTGATCTATGGCCTATAACTGCAAACCACATCAGTTAAAATGTGTATATTGTGCTCATTTTAGCTTTTGAATTCAAGCCTTTTCAGATGCTAAGTGGCTGCTGCACTGATACGAGATCACATGGTTAAAAAAATAAAAAAAAAACGAAAATCTGGGAATCCCTCTTTTAGCAGAGTGTTTACCGTGTGTGAATACTGTGCATGGATGTGGGGGAAGGTGTCAGAGAGACTCCAACGGCATAATACAGAAATCTGAGTGTATCACCTCAGTGAATGCAGCATTTAAAATGATTAACAGCACATGGAACCCTTAGCTCTAGCTGACAACCGTCACTGCTTACTTCCTTATGTGTTTATTTTAAAGGCAGAAATGTATTAACACCATTAATATTTACTGTATGTAGCTTTTTTAAATTTACACTTTACAACAATAAACTTAGGTTCACAGTTTTTGACTCAGGACTCAGTATGTCATTGTTTTACCTCACTTACACAGCACAAGCTTGTCAGTAGCTTCTGCTCTGAGAAACTACCTCAACACAGAGTCGCACCTGCTGTAAACATAGTCCAGCTTAGCAATCAAACACAGGGATGAATTTTTATTTTTTGAAAATAGGATGCTCACAACATAACCAGACATGTCTACAGAATAAAAGAATGTCTCAAACTATGTTTTCTATCAGATTTTATAAACTTTGGCCACATACAATAGCTGGAAGTTTTTTCTTTTCGTTTTTTTTTCTTTGAAATTTCAGCTAAAAAAAAAAAAAAAACACCAAAATGGCAAATAAACGAATGGATAGTTGTTTGTGACCCTTTTTCCGAGAAGCTCTCCAATTTTGAGAACGCGAATCATCATAGGATTTGGAGGACTCGTGACCTTATTGGACTGTGCGGAAGCCCAGTGAGAAATAGCTCCAGAGTGGTTAGTTTTAAAAACTAAAGCTGTGGAGTTGTGCTGCTGTGCCAGGTTATAAATGATGGGAAACAGCATTTCTATTATGTGCAGGTTAAAAAAAAACAAAACAAAAAAAAAACAGTGAACCCATCCTTTAACCTGGCAAGCAAGGTCTCATATTTGGTTGCTTGGAGAAGTCAGCCCAAAGCAAGGTTGCAGACAGTGAGCATAGGGAACATAAATGAACATAGTTATATAATTTTGCTGTGGGGTATAAAGAAAGAAAACACAAAGGAGAAAAAGATAATATTTGCTCCTCTTTTTCAGCATTTGAGTCTCTTGCCTGAGGTCCACATGTGAACTACTATGGTGCTGCAGAGAAAACTTTCTATAGACGACTGTCCTGAATACATGAAAAGAAGCAGTATGAATGCAGACCAGGTTTGCTGGATGGGTTCATTTTTAATAGGAAATATGGCACTTGCCGTAATTTTTATAATTTGACACTGTTGTATGAACTGTAAGGCAGTACTTCTGAATGAAAAAAAGACCTTAAAGAACCCAAGGTGTTTTAAACATTTCCCCCGACGATATCTAGACAAAGTGTATGTACACCTAACCCCCTTCAGCTATGCCCATTTCTTTGGTTTAATTTAAATCTTTGCTTCCGTCCAAGTGCATCTAAAACACTCTCCAGACGTTTGAGCCTAAGTTTTCTTTGTACCATAACAACATCACTCTTTTTTTTTTTTTTCCCCCGTTCGCTGCTGTTCAGCACTCTCTTCCATGCAGCGACCTGGATACCACCCCTGCTTCCCCAATGATGAAATGACCTTCCCACACCTCTGTTGTCAGGACAGCATAGTCACTCTGTATATTTATCTAAATCCCATCTCTTCAACAAAAATGAATGTCCCCCTCTTTCTACCTTCCTCTGCACCACAAATGTCATTGTTTGCTTTGAGTTTCTTCCTCTGCTTGCAAACCTCTTGCATCTGTCCTGTGCTATAAATATTGATAGAACAACTTTCTGCTTTTCATCTGTTGCCATTTGTGATCTATGGCTATGCACCTTTTGTTTTACCCTGTATAAGAACACACAGATGTGCAGCAAAGTGAATTTAAATGTGAAAAAAAAAAAAAAACACGAAACAAGATCATTAAATCTATTATGAGGAGCCTGTTTGGCCATTAGATATTTGATTTGTGCAAGTTGATTACTTCACTCCTCACTGATAAATAGATTTGAAGTGATGCAAATGTACATGCCAATTGAGCAAGAGGTTGTTTTAGATGCACTTTGCAACTGTAGTAGAGTAAATGGAAAGTGAGGTTAAACATCATCTTCTAATAAACTGTTAATTGTGTGGGGTTATTGAGCTTCAGATATATTTAAAAAAAAACACACATTTTGAATACATCTGCAATAACAATATACCACAGTTAAAAACCACACTGACACTAATTTACAAAATGTTCCTCTGAAATGTCTTCAGACTCCCTTATACAGCAGCTAATAAACTGCAGATGTTTTGGACAACAAAATGTTCGGTAGGCACCCTGAGATGGGAATACAGATATGAGTAGTACCTTCTCAACAACCTACATGTCTCAAAAAACACTCTTCAGTTAAGAGGCAATGCATATCACTCTTCTATCAGATTAATTATGACCAAGTGACAGTACAACTCCTAACACTTCTATATAATATACTCATTTTGTTACTGTTTGTGTTTTTCCACAGTGATAGAATTAGAATGTGTCCCTGGTGAAGTTTTTCTTTTTTCTTTTTTTTTTTTTTTAAATGAGAAAACAAATCAACATCAATTATTACCTATGAAATTAAAAAGCTAAAATTTGCATAAGTATTTCAGAATGAAGAATAAGAACTGCCACTGCATAAGACTACCACTGCTGCATATGATGTAGGAGGCAGAGGAACCTGTGTTCATTCTATATTGCTGGTTGCACGTTCAATGTAAATGTATTTATCCACTTCCTTTCTCTCTGATGTTTTCTAATGCAGAAGGCTGGAGAACATCCCAAGCCTGCTGTGTTTCTTAGTCCTTTTGTTATTGTGTGGTCTCGAGAGCAATAAATTGGTAAGATTTGTGACATCTTGTTAAAATATGAATGTACTAAGGTGAGGGACTCTCTCAGTTTAACTGGCAATGATTTTTAGATGTGACCGGTGTTGGATGTCTCAGATCGTGACAAGCACTTTGTTCTGAGTTGCATAGCAAAGTGTTAGTGTGCATAAAGAACCATCCATGCTATTGCACTTGGCAATTCGGTGACACTGAACAACTTATTGCATTGCGATTTTTCGAAATATGTTGACATCAGCGTGTGGAGTTGTGTTCTCCGTGAATGAGGCCTAACTGTCGGACTGTGGGTGTCCTCCGATTTTTTACTTACACGAAAGTACAAAAGCATCAGCATCAAAATACACTAACAGTATCAATTACTCATTATGTCCATTACAGAACAATATATATTATTGGATTTTAATTACTGATGCATTAATACGAACATTAATTGATTGTTGCAGCTGGTAAAGGTGGAGATTATATTTTTAACCACTTTATCTACTGCTGAGTAGCTTTTGAATCAGTAGGAGAAGATGTGAATCTCAAGTTGTACAAAACTGTACTTAAATACAGTGAATGTAAATGTACTTAGTTACTTTCCACTACTGGTGTTCTCTAAAGCAAACTTTGTCCTCCACTGTAGGTTTACAGTTTATAGCTCTGTCTCAGCAGTTTTATATTTTTGGTTAAAAATAGAACTTTAAATATTCCTATATATTGTTTGTATATTGTATTTTATATATTGTGATTTTGTAAGCATAACTCTGTGTAGGCTATATTTTCATTTTTGATGAATCATCTGCCGAGATTGTTGAGATTGTTTTTGTGGTCTGTATAAAACTCATGTTGTACCACCATAGCAGAAAATTAGGAAACTATGAGACAGCATTGTGTCTGGTATCCCACTGACTATGATATTATTATTTATTGACGTTAAACTTTTAAGTGCATAAAGTTATCTAAATGGTTAAAGTTAATGGGATATTTGGGGGGGCTAAAAAAACAAATTAGCATAATATCAAATCAGCATTTAACCTTTCTGGAATAAAGTGGATGTTTTTCTCACATTATTTTTGCTCATTGCCGAAAAATATTTTCTATCTGAAATATTGAGGATGGCTTTTCATGCAGTCTGCAGAGACCTGTCCTATAATATAGTTAAACAGTGGTCAAACCGCAGCAGCTGAGTAGTATAGGTGATACGCAGACTGATGGATACAGCAGCAATAGTAGATATGTAGGTGGCCTCCACCTGCTACATCACACGCGCCGTTTGATCAAAAACTTGCTCATGACTTTCTTTGTGTCATCTCCCATTGACTCAGTTTCCTGAATTAATTCATTATGTTTATTACTAAGATTTTGTTTCTTCTTCTTTGCAGTGCAAGCAGGTCAGAGCAGGCAGCACGGGGGTTTATCCTGCTGCTGCCATATTTAGGCTTAGTGTGCAGTTCTGACCACTTTACTGTCACCATGTCAAACCCCATCAGAATGTACCATTAAAGACAGATTGACATTGTCTCTTCTACTAATCTAGCATTTAGGTGAGGCGACTTAGACTATTTGAGGCTTCTGAAGTTACTAAAGAGAGGTGTATGTTTACCAGTGGTTACCCAGTTTTGTGAAATATGTCTAAGAGTCTACAGCAGCAGACATTAAAGGATATTACATTTTAATGTAATATTAATGTACCATTCAGATTGCTTTTAGAGTAAGAACAGCATGAAGCTGCAACACATGGCTCACAGGACGTAACAACATCTCTTAAAATGCTCTGTTAATGCTTAACGGCTGCAAATCACAGAGAAAACTTGCAAAATCATCCTTATTTCTCACTTTAACATAAACGATAAACTTTTTTATATTAATTATATATAACTTTCTCTCAAATGAAAAAAAAAAAAAAACATTTCCACAGATGTAAACACGTTCACCTGATGCCAGCCAACAGAAAACAAAGCCACGTGTTCCAGTTTCATGCGTTTCTTGAAACTCTTTAGCTGCACAACCGTCTGGATGTCACATAAAAACAGGAATTACCGTTTATCAGGCTCAAGGATCCAGATTTCATTCTTTGTTTGTGCGATCTCTGACCGACTCGTTGTTGTTGTGCGGCGGCGGAGGCGGCGATTGCTTGCTCTTCATGCTCCTGCCGTCTGTGGCGGCTCGCGAAGTCTCTGTCACAAAGAGCCGAGTCACCCACACAGAGGTGACAATGCGTTTGTACTCGTTCCTGAAATTCCTGTTGAGTAGGCCATAGATGATGGCATTCAGACAGCTATTGAAGTAGGCCATGAAATAGCTGACCACAAAAAGCCACTCTGGGATACGGGGGGCTACGCGGGACGGATCTATGGCCACTGCCAAGCCAATCAGGTTAAGTGGGGCCCAGCAGATGGCAAACAGCACAAAGACCACAAACATGGTGATGAAATTCCGCAAGTCACTTGGTCTGAGGCGAGGGCTCTCCTCGGTCTTCACTTTACGTCGCACCTGGGCATGATGAAAGCATATAAGATGGGAATTAGACTGTAAATCATACCAGAAGGCCACTTTCTCTCTGCCTCAACTGTTTCACTCACACAGAGACACAGAAAAATAAACAGAAGCCCACACATGCACACACACACACAGATGCACACAGATATCCCCACACACAGCCACTCCAGGCTGAGGAATCTGGTCCATCTATCTGCCTGTCAACTGTGATCTCTCAGCTGAAATCACAGGCACTGACTTTGCCAAATCTTTGCAGTGTTTGTAGTGTGTTTTTAAATCTACACTTACCAGTAATTAAAGAGCAAACTGCTCAGTGCAAATGTTATATGTCAAAAAGGATTTCAGTGATGGGATGGTGTATTTTGTCAGTGTATTCTGGCATTTAAAAAAATTACAGACTTGTCCAGTAAAGGGTCATTTACTAAAGGTCACAATTTCAAATCTTGGAATGACCATATTTTCTACAGTACAGGTCCAGTCTGGATGAACTCTGGAGGGCTGATGTATTATTAAAAGCTCAACATGTGTTTCCAGGTTTAACTGATTGGTGGTTATTAACCTATTTTAAAAGACCCACCATTAATACCCTATGTGCACATGCAAAAACCTACATAGCCATGTAGAGGAGCAGGAGACTGACCTGAATCACCAGTACCCAGATACGGAGATAACAGAAGGTAACCACTGCTATGGGAACCAGGAAGTGAACCACCACTACCGCCACTGTGTAGGAACTGCTGACATTCTGGGCGAAGGTGCAGGAGTAGACCCGCGGGTCGTAGCGCAGGGAACCGACGAAGAAATTGGGGACAATGGCCACTACTGTGAGCAGCCAAATTAAGGCAACAAACAGCAGAGTGTTGCGATAGCTGTACAGCCGACTGTAGGAGAATGAGTGACAGATGTAGCAGTATCTGTTCACTGCGATCCCAGTGATGTTGAAAATGGAGCCGATGACACTCAGCCCCATAAGGAAACCGCTGACCTGAGCAGAAAGAGAGAGAGCGGGGGTGTTTGTGTCAGACTGCAGTGATAGTGGGGTTAGTGCTTTTGGAGTGGTAGTAATCTGAAGCGCGCTGTTACCGGTGTGGTCTTACCATGCATTGTGTGTTTCCCAGTGCCCATCCGTCATGGAAGAGAGCATAGAGAACCAGGGGGTAGGGGTAGAAGGCTACCACGAGGTCAGCGAATGCCAAACTCACCACAAACACATTACCTGGAGAGGGAAGACACACAGAAACAGTCTCAGTGCTCTTAAATGTGTTTTATAGTAACTTTCTCTCAAACCGCGTGTCGAGTCACATGTTTTATTATCCCAAAGGCACCGTAATTACACTGTTCTAATAACAATGAATTCACCCTCTGATGTGGCTGTGATGGTTTCACATCTCATCTTCTCTTCTCAGCACAATACATTTTCCTGCATGTGCTCAGCCAGACACGATAAGCTCATTGAACCCGTGCGATAGATGGCAGGAGTAGCGTTTATCCACTTCTGATTGTATTACATTTAAAGTACTCACATGATTTGCACATAAAATTACTAGATTCATATCCCAGTTTACAGGCTCTTTAAAGCTGACATAACGTTACAGTGCCAGAGTTTGTGTCCCGTATTCAGCAGTGTTGCCATGGTAGGAGAGGCAAGTTCATTTACATAGCACCATTCAGACACAAGTGCTTTACCAGAAGCGTGGAAGAACATTAACATTACATTAAATTGCATTTAAAACAATGGTACACCCTTGTGGTTAACAATGCATGCATTTTGCAAATATGCTTCAATAATACAATTCAAATTGCTACACATTTCTTGATTAAATTTAAATTTCTCTAATGTGATTAAAGCAATCAGAAAATGCTGCTAACACATTGTTTTGAACAGAGCATTGTCGTAATCGGGAAAACGCTAGAATATTGCATGGGGTGCAATTTTCAGTGCGCTAGGAGCCTATCTCAGCATGTCCAGCTCGGTGTGAGTGTTGTGCCGAGTGGGCCAAGATTATATACCACAGGTTTCAAGCCTCTGCCCCACAGCCGATTGCCTCGCCCCAGACAAAGTTTTATCAGGAAAGCCAGTCGTTGTGTTTTGACAGAGTGGAAGGACAAGTGTGTGGACAGAGGACTTGTGCTGCTGCAACATTGGGGCATGCAGGTCCGTTTTCATCTCGCTGACTCACAGCAGAGTCCAAACAGCGGCTTGTAGTTCTCAAAATATAGCCATAAATAATCATTTGATGCACGTGTATCTGAGTGCTGTACTTGAGAGGTGTAGGATTCTGCGATATTTCTGGCTCGTTTGTGAAAACCAACACAGATTAGGTCTGTTGTGAAGGTAGTTCCAGATATGATAGGGCAGAGCGCTGGCAGGTCTTACTGCACCTACAAGGTCTCATATCTGTGGCTCACCTCGTGTTTCGCCTACAGACGCCTGCAGAGGTCATTTGCAGGGCCGTACTCACACTCACGATGCACAAACAACAACTACTGATCATTCCTGTGTATGTCAGGAAGGACCTGTAGTATTGCAGGAATCCCAGACCTTGGTGGTGGGAATTGAAGAGGAGGGAGGCCTCCCTCCTGTGTGTCTTTTTCTTGCCAGTACCTGCTGTGTCTTGTATAATCCATCTGCTCAAACCATGTCAAGAGTGCACAGCAAAAAATGCAGTGGAGCTTTTATTTATAGCTATACTGAGCATGAACCCTTTCTACACATTTCTTTTGACTTTCTACAGTATGTGCACACGTGGCTTTGGTGTGTGGCTGTCAACCTAGAACTGTCACTACGCACCATGATGCACAAAGTGGAGACAGCAATTCAACACCTCCTCTACAAGGACATTTGTCCCCTCTTTTTGTGGAGAAGTCACACTGGGCTCCTCTCCTCCATCATTCAAGTGTCAGAGGGCGATAGAGCAGATTTCACAAATGTTCATGGAGATCAGTCCTTCTTTGTTGAGATATTTTAGTTTAAACTAAGGTTGAGCAATCAGCTGACCAACAGGAAAAAATCCCAAAAAAACCCATTCCTGTTTAAAATAAACTAACACTGAATTAACATACTGGAAACACAGCTAGGAAATGATCTAATGGCACTTTTTCCTTAAAATGTAGGATTGAGGGTAAATATTTTCATGAAATATCAGTCTGAGTGTCTGAGAGGTTTTAGTTAATGAACACATGACAGAAACACTGAGTGATATAACCTGATATTCACCAGGGAATATCAGTATAATAATCACTTAACACAATTACCAGTTATGCCTAGTTACATCTGCGCCTGTCTTTCTGCCACAACATTCAGTACATCAATCATAACCAGCAAATACATAAGAAAAATGTGGACAATTACTCACGCAATGGGTTATGATGAATGCACCATGGCATCTTCAATTATATATTGTTAAGACTTCATATCTAATACTGTTAAAAATACTTTTTTTCCCAGTGTATTTGAATATAGATGGGATGTGTGCAGCAAGGACAAAGAACACACCATACAATGAAAAGGGGGGTGACATTCTCTATCTTTTTAAAAAGCTGTAATGTGGCTCTTTTCATTATAGAGCTCGTCAAACGTGTTAAAGGAGAAATTATCTTTTCGGTCTCGATGGATTGATGTTCATTACTAGCTTTTTTGTGTGTGTGTGTGGGCATGTGTGTCCCACTTCAACACATAAATTAGGCAGCAAAGAAAGACCCATATAAAGCACAGAGGTACACACAAACCTGTGTGCACGGAGGTATACAGTAAACTGTTCATGATCTTTATCTCTTTGTTTCTTTTTATGCTAATGATCACACATATTATTTCTTGTAGTTGTCTTATCTATAGTCTTGTCCTGGCAGCGTGAGTTGTGTTTTGTTTTTGTTTTTTTCTTGCTTTCATGCTGTTTTTCCAGACAAACATATCTTTATGTGCTGTAGGAACAAAGTTAATTTGAGCAACTACATGAAAAACAGACCTTGTTAAGAAATACTGCTCAAGTTTTGGATCATTAACTATTACAGTTTTTATATGGGTTTCCTAAAATTTATGCTCCAGCAACTGCACTCGATATTCGAGAATAAATCTGTGCAACGAGCAGCCGGCGTGGAGGACGAGAGGATTTTAATCGTGGTCGCTGTGTCATTAAGTTTAAATCAGACAGTAAAACTTTAAATCTAATTGAATGAATCTACAAGAAATAATTACCCATCATGCAGTCACAGTTAACGTATGAAGGCAGGCACAGAAAAAAAACGCACTTCTTGTTAAATGTTTTCTAGAAATGTTGGCGACAGTTTCTTTTAAATTCTTCTTCTTCTTATTCCTTCAGAAGTTATTCACCTATCTTCATTACTCAAAACCTCGACAGATTTTTCCCTAAAAAACGTCTCTGCAGAATCAGAAATGACTGCGAACAAAAGGTTTTCTGATAATTATATGGGAATGTCATTTTCAGCTTAAATGTTGAACTCTCGGTCACCTTCAACACAGAGTGCAGTACATTTGGACCTGTGACAGTTACTCGAGTTTTAAATTATTCAGACAGTTATGGCATAGCTGTGCCACAGCTGTGTTTTCTTTTAAGAAGGCAAACCCCACACTGTCTAAACTGTGAACTGTCTGACCTATTAAATGACCCACTGTTGCACTGCACTGCCACGGCAACACATCACATGAGAAATAACAGGCATTATATAAACCCCTGTTTGTCTTTACAGCTGTTATGAGACTCTTGCTCAGGCATAAATTGAATACTAAACCAGATTTCAGGCAGTTTTTGCCAAATTTAGTTTGGCATTTTTAATTTAATGTTTATGTTGAAGCATTGTTTACCGGGGGGAGAGGGAAAATAAAGTGCAGTTTTATGTTTATTCATGAATGTGGGAATAGTTTATTTTGTTTGGGAGGTAATAGCAGGAAAGTAGATTTTATACAAAAGTTAAATTAAATTGCTTGAGTGAATATTATGAGATGTGATTCTCTAACTGACTGTTAAATAGGCAAGAAAGAGACAAAGGGACGAATTGTTCTGAGTTTGTTTTATGGGCGTGTATCAGTATTTTTATGGACCTGTAAAAAGCTAAGCAGCTGGTGCTGTAAATATGAGCAAAAAGGAACGGGGAAATCCTTTTTGTGATAGACACTGTAACTGTCTGCTGCTTCTCTGACCACGCAATGCTGCTAATGCGTGAGGACTGGATAAGCAGCCCTTGCAACATGTGCACTGTTTTTGGCATGAGCCCAGGAAATCTGGGTCTGTGTGCGTGTGAGAGAGCAGCCACTTCATTTTCTTTGGCATCAGCCCGATAGGGAGCAGCACACATTCGACAGAGCAGCAAACAAGTGTTTCACATGTGGGGAGCGCACAGATGCAGGCTGACACACCTGTGAGAATTTTTGAACCATCTGTTCACTAAGCCATGGATTACGATGATGATCACATTTCATAATTATTCATAGATGAGAGTCTAAGCTTAAATGTGGTAATCTTATTTCATGGTTTAGAGCAATGTAAACTATAGTTAAATTACACTACAACCAACTTAATTTTCCCAAAAGCCCCTGGGAATGGGGTGTAATTTGGACAACCAACTGTTCAGAGACTTTGAATTTTTTTTGAATTTCCGGATGAAAGCATACACACAGTGTGGAGTTTAATTTGCAGCAACCTCTTTGGCTGCACAAATCAAAGAGGAAAGGAACAAACTCGCATAGCAAACAGTATTTTTTCCACTGCTGCTTTTTTTTTTTTTTTTTTTTTGGCCTAATAGGGAGATTGGATGTTCCTAAGATTGAAGTTTGGACTTCTGTAGCACTTTGAAAGGTTATTCACATGTACATAACTGCATATGAAAATGCTGACTGAAACGTAATCTTGCATGAATGATTACTGTAATAAACAATATTAGAACCAAAAACTATATATATATATATATATATATTTTTTTTTTTTTTCCCTCCCTGTCTGTAAGCCATGCCGTAGGGGAAGAGATTGCAGTGATTTTCCTCTCATTTGCTTTTTTTTTTTTTTTTTTAATGTCTCTCCTGTGGGAGGACATGCTAGGCGGATTTGCCTTGTTTGCATTTAAATTTGTTTCCAGTAAACGAACAGGGGCCAAAAAAAAAAAAAAAAAAAGAAAGATGATGGTAAGGGAATAATGACAGGAATGGGACTGACTCCAGAAGGGAGTGACGTGGAGGGAAAAGTGGTCAGGGATGATAAAAGCTGCACTTTCATGTGGAAAGGCTATGTTAAAAGTAAACAGCAAATCTCATTAAACATGGGAAATATACAACTCCCACTAGACATGATCAGGACAATTAACACCCCTGCTATTTTATAATGAAGCTCTCACCTCTGGTCATTTCTTCAGTCGGTTAAATGGGAGAACATGACACAAAGACAAAAAGAAGGAAATATCTGACTCAGAGATAAATGAACAAAGCTGTCAACAGGAAATGGAAAATTAGGAAAAACAAAAAACAAAAAAAGAAGATTAAAGGTCAGCAGAGGATGGAATTTTTAGCAGCAGAAGAAGAATAAGCTGATGAGAGAACACACAATAAAAGAGTGAGACGTTTTCTCATAGTTTTGTAGGCAAGGCAATAAAAAACCTTGTCATCATCACTATACATCAGAGCCCTCTCCTCAGCACACAGAGCAATGTCTGTCTATGTCGGAGCTTCTCTGCACCAGCAGCTTCTTGACTCCTTTGCCCTGCCGTCTGCCTGGTCATACATATCAGTCTCAGATTGGCCCAGGTGACCCCACAAGGGAAAGAAAGGTAAACCTTCCCACCACTTCCACCACGGTCTGTTCTTTGTCGGCTATTCGCTCAGCTGCTCTTTATATTTCTCAGCCTACAAGTATTATTTTTGAACGATATGATCCAATAAATCTCCTTCCTCGCTCCCTAATAATCCCGCGTCCACAACAACAGCCTTTTTTTCTGACTTCTTTTCAAAGGGTGAATGTGTTTCCCTGAGAAGAAAAGAGAAAGAACACACACTGAGGCAGCAAAGTGGATGGTCAGGCCATGTTGCTAGTCTGAAATGGATTGGAAGGATGTCTGGCTACCACTATGTGAAGAAAATGACCTTTAAAGTGCACTTTATCACTCTCTCGACAATCTATATTAACAAGAGTTCACAGAGGAAGAGGAGGAGGCAATGTTTGAGCCTGTTCTTATACAGAGTTGACAATATGCATGCTGTAAGTGAACAGCAGTTATCACCTCAGGCAAATACTGTGCAGTAAGTTAAACTTCTCAGTCTCATAAACTTACATTTTCCACAGAGGTGAGGACAAATATAACCACAGTACATCCAAACCTGTTTTAACTGGAAAAAAACCCCCAAATCATTAAAGTTGCATCAGGAAAAGTTGTAAGTTGGCAACCTTAGATGACAGCCACAGGTAACATGACATCCCAGCACGCAGTGTGTGAATGTTTAGTTGGCAATGGCATCTCTATTATCTCAACCTGTACCTTGTTCGTAAGGTTAATCCATTTGAAGAATATATGCCTCGTAACCAAATGTGAAAGTTAAAACTAAATATTTTGAATCTCTGATTTAATTCACAAAATTCCCATGAGTACATTTCTACTTCCTGCTCGATCTTACTTGAGCTAATTGGTATAAACATACCTGAGGTTACATTTTAATCAGAAATATGCAGGAATTTATCCAGAGATGTGACAAGCCCTTAAGATTTGACCGTCTTAATTTACCTGTAAGTCAGTACTCGAATCCAGCCAACTAAAACAAGGACATGCACACCTGAATAAGCAGTAGATCAAGTAAAAAAAAAAAACATGTTAATGCTGCAGATCCTCTTGGAGATGGTAAAATTGAACAGGCCACTGGGCTAAAATGTGTACTGCATTTTAATCACCGTAAAACTTTCAATTTAATTAATTGTTCGGTGATACCAAAATTAACTTTCGGTAGGGGACAGGATGCGAAGCTCTGTCAGTGGCATCAAAGTCAGACGCTTTTTACATCCAACCACCCAAGCTCCTTGGGAATTTGCATTGCTGTAACACTGTTACGCTGCACCCGCTTTTACCTCTGCCTAGAACAATGCAGTGGGCTGCTTTGATGGGGGAGAGGCAGCCTGTCAAGAAAATGTAAACACTGGTCAGGTTAAGCGTTTGAACAAACAGCTGATCCTGTCATTTTTTTTCCAGTGAGGACAATCTCAGCTCACAACACCAAAAAGTTTCAACTCTCTCACGCCTCTGATCACCCTCCGCATCACGCGTACTCCGTCACCTCTATCTCTGCTACATAACTGCAACTCTTTAGCCATGGGAGGTCAGCAAGTATTTTTAAGCTGGTGCTAAGTTACTCTTTAACTAGAGCTACAGAGCCAGACACACTCATCGGAGGAAAAGTGTGTAGGAACTGGTTGCTGAATATTTCAGTAAATATGATTCAGATGTAGGTCGGCTTCTGCTTTGAAACCAGCTTTGCAAAGAAGCTCTTCCTTCAGCTGCCTCCCTCAGGTCTCTCTCTTTGCCTCCATCATTTCTATTTAGATGAACAGATTGTTTGCACTGTAAACAATGTGCAACAACCAAAGATGAGGCTTCATTCATGAATTACATTAACCTTAAGTGAGCGCAGCCAGTGATTGTCATGCTACAGTGTTAAGCAACTAGCTCCAAGATATCTAATGCAACATGATGAAATCGGTATCAAACAGTTTCCACAGTTGGAGCACAAATAATTCTCAGTAGCTTTCATGCAGTAAACGCTAAAAAAATAAATAAATCCACAAATATTAATACACATTGCAAGAATAATAAAAGTATTTTTTGCTTAAATTGCTGCCATTGCTTTTAGGAAGTTGCTGCTTTCTCCTTTATTAAAGTTTTTATTTTTCTTTTTGAGCATTTTAATGCAATTTCTATTTCTGGAAAGAGCTGGCCATTTGATTTATTTTACTTTAACTTTCATACTTACAAGAGTTTGGAGCTAACACAAGACACTGACCGCAAAAACAAACACAGCCCTCATGCTGTGCGCTCCACACTAATTAACAGGGAACCAATTAAGGAGCTGGCATGCAATATAACCTTAGTTTCAGGCAAACATGCAAACCAACCGTAACTGCTGAGTGAATCGCCTCCATAATGATAGGGAACAACTTAAATCATGTTCAGTCAGGCACTAAAAAAGAAAGAAGCTGTAGAAGAGAAAGGTGCAGAGTTTCTCCTCAACTGAAGCAGTAAAAGAAATGAATGGCGATGATAAAGACGCATGCGTCATTGCTTATTAGACGGGGGAATATGTGGCATTTATATTAATAACAGCAGTGGCAACAACAACAATAACAAATATTGGTTCATTAATATTAACTGTGTAACTACAGGTGTGACTCTTCAGTAAAGAGACACTTATTTTAATCTAGTCCTCATATTGAATCTCATATGTGTGTTTTAATTACAAAAAGGTTCAATATTTGTACACAGTTTCATACATTCTCTATTATGCAAATAACTGCTCTGTTTCTGCCCTTGCGTGCAGATAATTTGCATATTAAACAATCAATAGTTGTGTTCAGTTGATGGGGACAAAGGGCCACTTTTCTGCCCTTTATGCTGTCATGCTCACAGAGAGTGGCCTTGCTGGAACTAACTTATCAAAGACATTCATCTTATGTGCTGCTTGTGCTAATGTTTATCTTACTGATCCCACATTCGTCTAAATGCCAGTTAATGCTAAACATGCAGGTGTATGTGCGCACCTGTGTGTGTGTGTATTTGTACAGCTGGGATAAACGTTTTCAGATCTCTATATTTACACAGTTACTATAATTGAATGATTAACTGACAGATCTAAGAGAATACAACTGCATAAGAAAAAAAGAAAGGGTAGTACATGGCGCGAGCATTAGATTCTGTGTCACATTCAGCAGACAGATGGCTTTGTATCATGTGATGACTGGAAAACGTGACTCCATTACCATATACATGAGGGCATGCAGAGTTGGAGATACATCAGAGACAGAGGCCCCGTTCAGACATGCCATTAACATGTGCCTTGGGTGATCCGCTCACAAGTGGACAGCTCTAAGCGCGCCGGTTCATATGTGGCATTAAAATGCGTCTCCACATGTGTCTCGAGTGACCACTTGTGATCAGATCTCACTTTCCCTGCTCTGTATGCAAATAAGCATGTACATCAGTGCCGTTAGCAAAGACCAAATGCTTTGTTTTTAACCAGAGGCAGCAATTCCTGTGCCTAGTCCACCGCAAAGAAAGAAGAAGAAGAAATCAGGACAACTCAGACTGGGTCTGTTTATTGGCATGTTCCAACAAATTGCCGAAGATGTTTTTGAAATTTTCAGACGTCATGGAGAAAACCAGCTTACACGATTTGTACAGCTCGTATTCGTTTACAAATGAGCATGTCCATGTGGTCTCAGTGACCACACCTGTACTTAGAGCTGTCTGCCTGCGATCTAAAGAGGTCTGAACAGGGCCAGAGAAAAGGTCTGAAAGTATAATCTTCCACTTTTCAGGTCTGAATTATACTATCGTTACAGCAGACATGATAAATTGCTCCCCTGTCTGAAAGCTATTTGATTTCAAAGCACAATGAGGAGTCTTCCAAATAATGTCTGGCCATTGCATAATTACTGCTGCCAGTACATTTGGCTGTTTTGTGTTCAGGCACATGCTTTGGGGCCTGTCTTGGTTTAGCCAATGAAGGCCTCACGCTGCAAGAGACACTCAACATATGGACAACATTGGTGGAATTATAATACAATAAAGCTTGTAAGGTGAAGGGAGCTGTAGCTGTAGGGTTCATTCCACAGTCAGAAACCACAGCAAACCCTGAGGAACTGTCTCGCAAAATGTTTTTGCTCCATTTAACTCTGCCTTGTTTTTATTCTTTTTCTTTTTTTTTTTCTTGTATGTAATTTCTAGCAAACAATATTTACAGTAATATCAATAAAAAGCTATAACCAATAGGCACTTCTTGGATGGAGTGGTTGTATATCTGACCAGGTAATTGTTGCCCAAACATATTCAGACAACACAGGACAGGACTGACAGGCTAATGGCTCAACATAAGCCCCATGCAACTTGTAGCACTATGTTTTTAAAAATAAATAGGTTGCTAGATAGCAAAGATAATCAGGCTGCAACGGGAATATCACATAATACATAACACAGTGTGACAGAACTGTTACACATGACTAAAAAAGGAGAACTTTCACTTGAAGCTTCAGGTAAAAGTATAATTTGCAATTTAATGTATATCCTACAGTCTTTGCTCGGTAGAATGACAGACTGGCTCTGTCACGAATAGCATGAAAAAAAAAAACAAACAAACAAACTCTAAAGATGGAATAAAAACTCTTCAGCATTCCTGGATGTGCTACATAGTGCATGTGATGTCTTTAGTCAGGCATTCTGAATGTGCTATGAGCCAGAATCCATGTGAAAATCTCTCAGAAAAGGGTGCTGCCAAATTATTTCTCATGATTTGTTAAGACAACACAATTTGGGAGAAATTTCTCTTGATAAGAGAGCAGCAGCTTACCAGTGCAGCATCTTACATAAGAACACTTGAGCCAATAAAGACACACACACACACACAAAAATGCCAGAATAAATCATTACAAGATCTTAAAGGCAAAGAATTTTAGAAATCAAAACTCAGCGTTAGAAGCAACTCTGGGGGCTCACTTGTGCATTTTCAGAGTTGCCATGCAGTGAATTTGAATAATGGAAGTCATAAAATACTGAATAATGTGCCTTTCTGTAACTCCTTATGTTCCAGGATATGTTTTGGAAACCACTAAAAAATTATATTTGTTCTTTAAGGAGTCATGAACTGTATTTTATTAAAGTTATAGTCTGAAAACTGTTGAGAGTGTGTTCTGTAGGTTATCCAGAGTGCCTCTGAAGAAAAACATTTTTTTTAATGTTATTTTTCCAATACTGTGACTACAAAATAAATAAAAAAAAAACAAAAAAAACTTTCACTTCCATTGTTTTGGGATGTTACAAAGTGTGTAATCTTGAATCGAATGTGAACATTATAAAAGAGAGAGGGGAGTTCTCAGGATCTCAAGATAATGAGAAAACATCTGTGAAATCAGGCGGTTATCGATCAAGGCAATCACTAAAGAAACATCAAAAGTTTCAAGGACTTGCTGTTGGAAAGTTAAAGATCATTCAAGGCACACTGGCATGCACAGACCAGTAAGGAAGCTCAAGTTTATCTCTAGCTCCCTCCAACATCTTCACACTCAGAGATGGAGGACTGTGCTGAGATAATATCAGAGAGCCAGACACTAAAGCAGCTCTTTTCATCGCCAGGCAGATGAAATGAGCAGCTGGTGATACAATGGTTGTCCACTCTATTCAATGTTAATGGGGAGAGAGAAAAATAGAATACAACCTGCATATGACTATTCTCCCAAAAATAAAAAACAGTCATTTTTCCTCCAAACACAGGTTGCTTGCCATTGTCTTCCAAAATGACAAATAAGACCTTTTCAAAATGGTTCACATGAGCGTTCACTGTGATCTGTCACCTCTGTGGTTAAGGTCTGGAAAAACAGAGGTAGCTGAAAGTACCTGGAGGTTAGGTGAAGATCTAGTAATGATTAAGGTTAGGAGATTGCAGCTGGACGTGAACGTCAAAGTCATGCACTTCGTTGATCCAGCTATCCTCTCAAAACAATGTCAAGCTACTCCCACTTTGCTTCTTAGAGAGGACTCTAATCATGGATCTTTTAGGAGGTCTTGCTTCTTTTTTTTTGTTTGTTTGTTTTTGATGTGCAATTGTTGGCCCTAATATTGAAACAGTGGATTGCTGACAAAAGAACAACAAGCTGTTGTCAGGAACTTTTCTGATTCATTTTATTCAAAATTGGACCACGTGCAATTTATGCTTTATCAGTAAAACTGAACCAAACGGTTGAATATCACAATGAATATCAATGAATGTCTGAACCAATTTTTGTGAAAACTTGTCAAGGAAACACCAAAGTGAGTAGGATTCATCCTCACAGGACTTGTGTATCTGTAGAGAATATCAAAATCAGTCTGTTCTTGTAGATGTAGACCAATCAGCGCTGTCATCTCCATGCTAGTAGTGTAGCTAAAGACTTCAACTGCTTTGGCACCACTCGTACTGGGTTTGGTCTGGTTTCTGCTCAGGGACCTTGTCCCACAGTGCATGTTCCAGAGAACAATGGATTGTTCTGGACGTTCTTAGCCGAAAATCCAGAAAACCAGACAGCCCAGCCGGAGGAGGGCGAATGTTTTCATGGCTGTTGGTGTAAGCTCCTTATCGTGTCTACCTAAAGAAGCTTGGCACTGGTTTATTATTTCAGTTTATCTTGAGGGAAAGTTTCAAACCTCCTGTTGTCACAACTTTCCTCTCTGTGCTGGTGTCAGCAACATAGTCCAAGGAAAAATAACAGGTCATGGCCAAACTCACAGCAGCATAGTGAGTTATTGTACCTTTCGTTGGCAACAGTGGGCAACTGCAGTGCAAATACTGCCAGTCAGCTCTGCCTGTTGGTTCCCCCAGCAGTTCAGTCCTCATCAGCTTGGCTAAACGTGATGATGTTGCTGCTGGCCCGGCATGCCGCTCACCAGCTAGGCTATCAGCTGTCCAAATGTGGGCTGCAGCACCATCAGTGGCATCCTTCTTCCTCTTCTGCCTCTCTGCATTGCATTTCCTGAGCAGATCACTCTGGCTCATAGAAAACCTGTTTGACTCAGACAACATAAAATTTGAAGTACTCTCTAGTGAGAGGGGAACAGGCAGAACCCTGCCTGCTGTTCTGCTGCCATTCACTGATGCCACTGGATAATAAAAGTGAACTGGGAAACAGATAGTTTCACAAAAGAAGTACAGTGGTAAGTTTCATGAATGGGAGCCACCCAGTTTTTTTCTGGGGACCCCATATAGAGAGCAGGACTTTCTCTAACCTCAACCAAAGTCCTTTTGTCGCCTAAACCTACAGGCACAGACAGGGCTGTGGATGTGTCTGGTGTGACAGTTTTGTACGCCTGACATCCAGCCCAGCCACCTCCTGGCGACTCCACTGCTGCTAATAAATGTAGAGCTTTATTCGTTCCAGAAATATGTTGCCTCTGAACATAATCCAGCCAGTGATTCTATCTCCTACAAAATATATTTGCTGCTGCAGTTTAGTTGCATAAAAACACAATTTTTAGGAGACAGGGTCAAATACTCTCCCCACTGCCAGCAACCTGTTTCACATGCATGTAAAAATATTGATTATAGCTGCTTTGAATTGCAATAAAAAGAGTAAATATATACTGTATATAAGCTTAAGAATGAATCACGAAGCCGAATAATACTGAAAGTGAATATATTATTTGAAGAATGTGGCTGGCAAAATAGCTTTTTTTTTTCTTTTTCATGCTGTGTGGAGCCGTGGTTGCTGTGGCACCTTAAGTAACTGCTTGAAAGTATAATCAATGATGAATTAATCTACCAATCATATCCACATTCTTTATCCTTGCTGCTCCAGCTTCTTCAAGCATCAAATTTTTAATGAACACCATGAATGGTTTATGTACATTTTTTCCAGCCCATTGTCACTGTCTTTCAAATTTTGTCTTTAATGCATGCCACATTAGTGATGCTACTCTGGCACTGGTTTTCCAGCCTGACTTCAGGTGTGGCTGCACATGAATCAACACAACACAGAAATAATGCTCAGGTTCATCCATATGTTTCAGTGCCAGATTTGTGAGGTCAGATTTGTTTTTCTCTCAGGTCTAATTACACTTCCTGTCTCCACAACATGCAGAGGTGCCATATATAGTATGTGTGTGCCCGGAAGCAGCTGACTGCTTGTTGTTTTCAAACAGAACAGCACACTCGTGAGCTGCAACTCGTTTTCCGGGTCGGGAGTTGGATGTTTGTTGTAAGAATCACAAGACCTCCCCTCCTGAGGTGGGATGGGTGAAATGTTCAATCTGACTCTAAACCAGTTTGCAGATAATTACATTTTGAATGGGTCAACTTGCATTTCCCTTCACAGCGATGAGAGAACACGTAGATGGACACTGCGAACAAATACGGTGCACATGTTTTTTGGATCTAGTGTTTTTTTAATGCTGTGATGATGATTTCCTTTCTTGGAGGAAACAGCCTGTCTGGCAGCATCTGAAGAGCTTTCTCTTACTCGACAGTCAGGCCTCGTGGGCAGAACTCTTTGCAATATGTTGCTGTCAGAAAGCATGTTTAATACGGGAAAGTAATGTCGACATTATCCTTAAGTTTATAAAATCATCCCCTATTGAGCATTGCGAGAATATTATAACATTATTGTTGTGAATGCACAGACATGTGGACATGCAGGGAGTTTCAGTAAGTCGAGTCTGCGAAGTAAGAGAAGCAAGTTACTGGTCAGATTTTCAGAGGCTACACGGGAAACAGAGATATTGCTGCCAACTGTTTATCTTTTGCAAGACCGTTAATCCAGCTCAAGCTGCCTCTCAAACCAGATGAAATCTTACCGAATGCCTTGTACAGTGAATAACATATGAGAAACTATTTGCGTGTATCAGAAGGCAACAAATGATGCGTGTACTCTGTGAAGTTGTCATCTGTTGGTAAGCTTTTGTTTGAATGCCGAGATGAACTCGGGTCAGGACAATTCACATTCAAAATGCACTTTGTGGACACTTTGCCTCAGGCAAGCCAAACCCTCCGTACCCCCCACATTTAGAATGCACAACACTGGGCCTTGTCCGTTTTCCCCTCTATTCCTTCACATTAAAAATGCCGTTCTGCTCAGTCTGGCAGCCCATGCTGCCAAGCCGACCAGGCTGTGAGTTTTAACTGCAGATACACCTCAGTCTGTCTCTAAACTCAGAGGGTTTTTATAATAGTTCAAAATCTAGCTAGGAAATCTAAGACAGAAGCTGCTGCAAAGTACAAAACTCTTTCAAATTTTAAGAATTGACATATATTATAAGCCCTCCAACCTAAGCTCGGGAGCACAGGTTTGCCTCCTCTGCACAGTAGATTTTAAGGAATCGAACATATATCTGTGATTTGGTAAATTTACATGTCGGACCCACATGATCCTGCGATTCTGCGGCTTACTGGCTTTTCCACTGAGTACAGCAGGCAGACATTAAGTCTGGTTAGTCCTGGGAGATTGACCTTTGAAGTGCACACTGAACTGTAAAGCAAAGCAGATGATTAAATCAGAAAGCTGTCTTAGCTCATCATTATAACAGTGAACACTGGGAAAATAAAAGTCTAGATTAAAGCTGCACAAAGAAAGAAATGACTATTGACATTATTGATTATGAAACCACCAAAAAGAGTGTTTTTTTTTTTTTTGTTTGTTTGTTTTAGGCACCATCGCTTTCATTATGTAAAATGTTTGCCTTGTCTTTTCACGTCATAACTTACGGAATTACACCCAGATGACCGACTGCAGCCTTTGAAGGGCTTTAATTTCTCTGGGCATTCTGTGTTTGATCAGAAAACTTTGCATTTTGGATGCACAGCAATTGAGTACTCAAACTGTCTGTCCCCACTGCCAAGTTATACCCGGGCTGTAAACATGCTCTGAATGTGAGTTTTGAAACAGATGAACAGAAACCAAAGGACATGCAGCCCCCGAGGAGAGAAAAGCGACTTTGTTCTATTGCGTTCTTTTTTTTTACTCACAAATATCACTTTTGCTAATTTGACCTCAGCCTGTATGTAATTTTTAGTGAAATGAATATTTCCTGAGAGCAGCGTGTTGAGCCTCTCCAAATACATTTCGTAGTAGTTTAACTTGTTTTAATGGACGTATTAGAATAACAGCTGTCATGGTCTCAGTTGCTCAGGCTTCTGAACACATTCACCAAAACTAAAAAAAAAATAAAAATAAATATATATTAAAAGTTTAAAAACCTTCAAGGAGTGAAAGTGAGATAAAAATGAATTTATGTAAGAAATAAGGTAATTTCCATTTTGAGCCTTGAGCATCTTCAACTAGAGTTTGAGATTATGCATGAGTCAAAATCAATAAGATTTGATTAAGTATTCAGTGTATTTGAAATAAATCGTTTTTGATTTATTTCAAATACACTGAATTGAATTCATTGGAAATGTACTGAATTGAATACTTAAGACGCTCCCTTTACACATATGTCTTTAATCAGTGGTTTCTTTTTGGAAGAGACTGATTTTCATGCCCATCTCTAATGGGATATATCTAAACAGCTGTACTGTATTTAAAATGACTTCAGGGTTTACCAAACAGAAAACTAGTTGAATGAAAACCAAAGACTTTTAAATTTTCTTTGAAGCAAAGCACTCAGTGTCATAAACACCAACAGGACACAACACAGCATCTGAATAATTTAAGCAGCACTAAGGTGTAACACATCAAGGTGTAGCCTTCAGTCTTGTCCTGATAGTTAGCTGGGAAATTTCCAATGATTTCTTTAGCTTTATGACATGACATCCGTCGTGCTGTGAGAGTCGTCAGTTTAAGCATCACCCATGTAAACTTTCAACCAAAAAACAGACTAATCCCATCACGGTTGAACTGCAGTCTGAACACAAACTACCAAAACTCCCGTATAAATTAAATATTAAATAACTTCCCAGATGAATTCAAAATCAGTATCATACTTTTCACATGTGGCCTCTAAGTCCGTATGTACATTTGCAGTCTTTGTCTGCATCTCTGTAGGGTCCCATCCAGGAGCAGCTTAGGAAGCAGCTTCCATCCCGCTTCGCGGTGTCTTGCTGCGTCTGCCTGAAATGAATATTCTGTTTGTCTGTTTTGTTTGCGGAGTTGTTTGCATGCATACAGCTCTGCACACTCTTGCGACACCTCTCTCCCTCTCTCATCCTGTTCTCATTTTCTCATCCTAGATTGCCCTTGATTTCTCATGTCTTCTCCATTTCACCTTCCTCCTCCTTTCCATCTCCTTCTTCTCCTTCTCTTGCAGCAAATCCCTTGCTTCTTCCACCTCTTCACCCACTGCTGCCTGAGGGTTTTGAGAAACTGTTACATAATGCACTTCAAATTATCACAATGCATGTATTATGGATATGGGAGGATACAGGAGGCATTATGGGATTTGATAAGGAATAAGGGAATGAAATTTACCGATCACTTGCTTTGCAGATTAAATGGGTCAATCTATCACGTTCATGGTTATTGAGATTAAAGAAAACTGTTCTGTCGGCGTGTGTGTGTGTGTGTGTGTGCATGCATATGTGCAAACTTGTGCTAGTGAATCATCCCCCATCTCAGCACTAAAGTACTGATAACAACTGGGTGATTCTGATGACACATGACAGTAGTTCTTAAATTGTCTCGGCTGTGCCTCTTCCTCTTTATAAAGCAGCATCACTCTCCTACTTTTCACAGCAAGGGATTTCAGTCCTTTTCCTCTATTATCTAAATGTTTGGCTGTCTTCCTCTATTTTATATCCTGTGTCCTTGCCATTTTTTTCCGTTTTTGAACTGTTTCCAGCCCGTTCTTTCTGCATCTCTTCCTCTGCTCCTTTCTGTCTAGCTGGTCTTGAGCTCCTCCTGTTTCCTTTATTCAGCTGTCTGTGTTCAAGGGAATTACAGAAGTCATGCTTCACCCAAAAGATACAGGACAGTGTCTAGGCACAGCTCAGGCAGGAGTAGACTCTCAAAGCACTTAAAGCTGCTGAAAACATCCCCAGCAGTCATGTCCAACCTTCACTTCTGCCTAAATACTCACTGAGTAAGACAAAAAATAGTAAAACCAGATGATGAAAGAATTATATGGCAAAGCCTCAGCACATACAGAAAATCCCCCAAAGCCCCACAGACACTCTCCTCCCATGCATTATAGATCAGTGGCAACTCAGCTCCCCTATGGATTCTACACGGAACTACATGATGAAACCAGACTGAGTGGCCAATATTTGTCACAATGGGATGTATAATGGGATGTCAAATGCAATTTTCATGCACGATTCCAAATGATTCAATATCAAATAAATGGATTAATTCAAATCAAACTAGCAACACAGCCCCTGTGTCTAATCTCTTCCCCTTTTCTTCTTGAGCTACAGCTTAACACTCTTCTATTTCCATTCCACTTGCTCTGTGATCTCTCCCTCTCTCTGCCTCCTTTTCTCCATCTCCTCTGTTACACACATAAAAAGGTTCCAATACGGTCGTTGGGTGGATGCTATGAGCCTGCCATGCATCACAAAGCTGAGAAAGCTCCTCAGGATTAAAAAAAAAAAAAAAAAGTCTGATTGATCCGACAACCTGTTCGGCTGGCTGATCTCCTGTTTTGATTTTAATGAATTAAAATCAAACACCCAAATGCACCCATGGCAAAAAAAAAAAAAAAAACTTGATCAAGAGCATAAATTATAGTAGAAACCAGAAAGAGCCAAGGATTTCAGGATGCCTGCTGGGTCATAGTGGAAATGAAGGGCAAAACTATGTTTTAAAAGTGATGAGCAGAATATTAAAATCCATTCTAAACCATCTAAAGAGCTGCGATGAAATGCTGGATCAGGGTGAGAGTATTTTTTTTTCTTGAACTTAACTAAAAATCTACACATTTGAGATACAAGTAATGCAGGAATAACTGGAGTTATACTAGTGTAGAAAATTAGTAAATCCACACACAGCTGCAATATGTATGCAAATATATACGGCACTTATTCAGTTTTTCGTGAAATGTGGTGAGATCTGTGCTAAACCTAAAAATACACAGAGATCAGCATCGTTATGCATTACTGTCACAAACACATGCTAATTTTAAATTAACAAAGTTTATGTTCTAAAAAGAATTATACATGTTCAAAACGCTACAGAGACATCTGAGGAAATTACCAAATGGCTTCCCAAGATAAAACTGTTCTCACCTTGGATGACCCTGCACATTAGCCGGTCCATTTAGCCAGCTCGTCTCACCTGACTGACACGTCCTTACATCTCCATAAACACTGGAGCAAACTGGTAACTTTCTAAACGATTACTCTCTCCCACATCAAAAATATGAAAAGTTAATTTAGTGACATAATAACAGCTGTGAGACAGAAAATTACAACCGTTCTGAGTCTGGCATGGATTCTCCGCTATCGCTATTGGTTGATGCAAGATGCATGCTGGGATACTTTTCTACCCCGCGTGTGTGTACAAGTCAGTTCCTTAAGTGTTCTAGATCAAAATGTGTGGAGCAAGAACAGTTAATGTTCGTTTGTACTGTACCAGGTGTGGACTTTGAAGTGGAACAGCACTTGGACTGTGACTGATGATGTTTCACAAGTTCAGAGAAACACGAGTACAGACAAGAGCTCAGACTGAGAAAAGGCTTAGGTTTGAGTGTTTCAGGACCATGGAGAGAGACAGATGAAGAGACAGTTTTTTTTCTTTTTTTTCTCTTCAGCACCTTGAATCGAGGCAGCGACTGAATGTGAAACACTGCACTTTTAACGCTGCTAAGGAATATTTTAAGCATTATTTTTGTAGAGGCAGGGAGCTTTAGAGAAAAGTAGCTGGAGAGGGAATGAGACGGAGGGGGGGGGTGATGTAAATAAAGTCTCTTTGAAGACAGTCTCTGTAATGTGTGATCCTGTCTAACTCTCTTTGAAGGTTTGCAACACCTAAGCTCCTTCAAAGACAAGACTCAGGGGACAAAACCCTCTGCCCCGCACTACTGTACAAGGCACTTTTCGCATACTCATGCACACATTCATGCAAGAAAGCACAATCAGATATGTGGGCTGATATGTAGATACTGTACTGTATTTTCTTGAATAAGCTTTATGTGTTTTTTCACACAGGCAGACATCCGTACGAGTCAAAGCTTTTCTTTTTAAAAGACAAATTTCTGTGGACAAATGGCTCTAATGGTTCACGAACGCACGCATGTACGCGACCGTGTTGTGTGTGACACAAGCTCGCCGATATATACAATAGCACATAATGAGAGAGAAAGATCTTTAAATTGAACATAGAGATACTTGAAAAGACTAAGGAGATGAAAATGAGAGGGCAGAGAGGTAAATGTGCAATCCCTCTGAAATCCTAATGCATCTTGATTACATGACCAACGTACAGTAACACATATCATGATGCCAATTTAGTGTCAGAAAAACAATGAGTCTGTACTATAATGTTTACTACTCAAACCTAAGATCAGTTTTGTGGGTAGGTGAAAATAAGCAGAGTTAGTCATCACACACCAGCCTGGCATCTGATGAAATATTACCGTCCAACACGGCGGCAGTTTGCTTTGTTCACTCTGCCACAGCAGGAACTTCTGCAAAGCTATGACAGCTGTAGTAGGTAAGCATATGCCACCCTCTGCTCCTGCTGTGGCTGTTTATATACTGTTGCTAAGTCAAGTGTTTTCCCATCCAAACCGTTGAGTTGAGTGGGTTGTTTCAGTCTATAATAGCCATTCTCCGAGTTCATGACTGTGGGTTCAGCGTGGTTTCTGATCTGCTGAGTAGGCTGTTTGAGTTGAGAGAGATCAGCTTTAAGGTGCGAATGCTCCATGTGAGTGAGGAGATACATATATATATATATATATATATCTTCCTAGAGCTGTATAGGAAAATAAGAGATAAAGAATTGATAACACATAACATCTAAGAATACCTTTAAGAGGAATAAAGCAGGCAAGTTTTAATTAAGGTGTAAAATTAAAATCTTCATTATATAGTCTTATCTGGTCTGTTAGTTGGTCTCTGTGGGGCAAACTGTTGGCAGGTGATTAAACCAAAGATATGTCCCTGTGAGGACAATTGTTCTTGAAATTGTGGTTGAGACTGACAGCCTCGAATACACAATTGACTTGTGAGCCCTTTGATGGTGTAATGGTCCTAATTCAGCAAAAAAATAAAAAATAAAAAAGCATCATCACCCTTTTCTCTAACATCCACACCACAGGCGCTTCCTCTTAAAAACACAAGAGGTGCTTGAATCAGGCTGCGTGAAAACATAAACGTGTTTTGCCTGAAGGGTAAACGTGATCACAGTTAAGGGCGGGCAATCTTCCCCCTTCAAAAAAACACAAAAAAAAACATATCACAATCTTTATAATACACAATCATGATCCACGGGCTAAACTGCAGTCTTTCTCCCCCATTTTTGAAATGAACTGTTGAGAATATCCAGACTCAAATGAGCCTTTGGACTCATCTATTTGCGCCATTTAAAACATATTGTATAAGAGACAATGTTTTCAGAAAGGTCACATGCATCAGTGATCAGCTTTGAACAGCACCATATCCAACTGTTTAACTGTTTGTGTTTTGAGACCTTGTAAGATACAGCGGGGGTTGAACCCATCTGAGACTGTTGGCATGTTCCGTTAGATGATTCCTCTTAAGGTGGTTGAATAGATTCGCTGTAGAAGTTTACAGATAACTTTGCTTTGAGACACAAAGGACTCGACTACTGATGTAGAGTCCTTTTTTTGGCACCGATCACAATATGAAAGCATCAGATCGCCCACCCCTTTTCAACTTATCCAATATAATGATTTCAGTAGAATAGTATTGTGTGTGACAAAAACTGTCACAGTTGTTTGATTCTGACTGGGTCCACGTGGCTGTTGGCATTCACTACGGTGTTTCTGATGAGCGTACTCCAAAGACTGCACACGTCTTATATTTAAATGGCTATAACAAATTAATGCAGGAGTAAAAATGAAAAGCAGCACAGATAAAGATGTTATCTGGTTACAACAACCATCTATATTTTTTTTCTAAAAAGAAATAATCTGTCTTATTCACTCAATAAGTGAGGAGGCTTCCGCTTGAACACATTAAATCCTGTCTGTTGCCGTGTATAAAGTTTAGTAAGATAATGATTAAAAGGAAGTTTGCAGGCTGCGCTGCACACCAATGAAATCACACTTGACATATTGCTCCTGATTTACAAATTCACTTCTTACTTCTTAACTTTGTGAATTCCACTTCTCACCAGCTTCAATAAATAAGTAACCTTGGTTCAAGGCGATTCACAGCTATGAATAAGTGGCACCTTACCTAAACCTGTTTAAAAAAAAAAAACATCCATGCTCAAGTGCAGAATGTGGGAGTCTTTCTCTGAAGACAGGGTTGCATTGAAACACTAGTGTGTCCGTCTGACTGAAAAAATAGCTTCTCCCATAAGAACAAGTACAAGGGGAGGTTCATAATATCATTAAATTAAAGGTTATAGTTGTTCTGGTTGGTCCTCAGGGTTCTTTACCCGTCTACTAATAAGGAAGAAACATTTCTGGTTGCATCCTACTGGCTGAAAAATAGTTGCTGATTTACAGAAAATGCAAATAAATGCATATTCCCTGCCCTAATTGTTGCTTAATAAGGTACAAAATAGCCAGTCAGCACAGTGTGGCAGACTTTCCTGCATAAGATATCCATCTTGACAAGTTTTCAGTCTCATATCTAATCTTAAGCACTATTTAAAAAATCTGCCATTAGGCCCTGATACTTGTTTCAGGAATTATTAGTTTCAGTAATTTTCAATTTAAAAAAAAAAAAACTGTCAGTAGTGTGACAGTAATGAAGAAGGGCAAATTGGGTGGTGAACCAATAACATAAAAGAAAAGTGCTAGATTCAGTAAAATCCTTGAAAGGGAAGGCATTTTCATCAGAAAAGAGCTGAATTATAACCCCCAGAGATTTTTTTCTTTTCTTTCTTTCTTTCTTTCTTTCTTTCTTTTAACCTGAAGCGAGGGTTCAGTGAACGAGTACTTCCATGCTCTGTGATCTGGCTTCATGCTTCACTATAGCTGCAGGAGATCTCCTGGGTAATTTCACACATTCACATCAGAATAGGTTCATCAACACCATTACAGTCAGCGTTTTAAAAGGACTCACCTGCACTTATTAATCAGCTCTTACACAGCAAGTGTGAGTCAGTCTAACTTTGAACTTCACCAGAAAAGAGCCAAGAGACACCCAGGCTATTATGGCATAGAGTTCTCATAGTGCAGGGTTTCAATCAAGCTGTTACTATGGTGTAATACAAAATTTAGAAGACATAACTGGACAGCAGTGAATCGGGTTAAATCACTGTACCAGCCATCACCGTGTCCATCAGCAGCCATGTGTCCTGCCAAGATGCCCTTCAGCAAGACATAAAGCCCACAGTGTTTTGGAATACTGTCAACTAGAAGCTATAGCCTTTGCATTTAGGTTGCAAGCAGGCTGACAGAAGTAGGTTGACACCCTAATCCAAAGTGGGTATTTAGCTGAAACTACATATTATGTCTTATGATTTCGGCTGAATGCTGGTTTTATTTTAAAGCTTCATAAAACGCACAGTTACTTTGGAGCAGTTTCTGTCGCTGGGCTCAATGATGAGGTGAAATTAAGGGGCAAAGTGCGCCAAAGGGCTCAGGGGTCAAGGCATGAAATGCATACAAGTAGCTTAGAGGGAGACTGTGCAGGGTAAATCAAACCAGATTTAGTCTACCCAGAATTCACCCGAGAACAGATTTCACACACGGCCTGTATTATTATGCAAATTCATAGTAGCCTACCATAGTATTCAAAGTTCTTGCATAGACAGAAGCTTAAGTGCATAACTTTTCCCTCAAGATATAAGTTATTATTAGTGGTTGTGATCACTGATCGTTATCATAGTTAACCGACCTTGTGATTACATAAATTTAAGCTACATCATTGCAAGGGATGACAGATCTTACCCGAGTTCCTCAGCTTGCGGTTCCTGAACACCGAGATGATCACCAGCAGATTCCCCAGCACATCCACCACCGTGGTGAAGATCAGGACGCTGGCCAGGATTGCTATGACCCAGGCGGGGCGGGCGCTCCCCTCCGTGGTCAGCGTGCGCTCCAGCTGCCCCAGCCGTGGCTCTGTCCGGTTCTTTATGAGCGTGAATGTGTCCGGCATCACTGGCCCACAGCCCAAAGCTGCTCTCGAGTCCCAACTGTGCTTTATGTCCCCAAGGTACCGACGGTACCGGTGTGTCCTAAATGAAACATGGAGCGCACCTGAGCGCCTTCCCGAGTTCCACAAGAGCGCACGTCAGGTCTGCTACTTAAAGGCGATACGAGTAACTTGATATTATGTGGTGATCACGTGTGATCTATATAAAGTTACGTGGACTCTTGGCTTTCTTTACCTTCGCACAAAAGTCATCCATGCATGTGCCACCCAAGGCTCTGACACGCGGCGGTGCCACACCTCCTTCCTGGCGAGGGAATGCAAATTATTTGTCCTTTAGAATATGTTTCATGGACGAAGGTGCAGACCACTCATATTTTAAGTCTTCATCCTCTTCAAGTGTCCCTGGCTTGCTGGTTGGCATCTCTAACTCCTATCAGTCCGCATGCGCCCACGTTTAAAAAAAGGAAAAAACAAAAAAAACAGGAGGCTATTCCTTTTTAAAATGTCAAACCACCGCACCGTCTCGGGAATCCTTCTTGATCTAATTTGCTATTCTCTGAAAAAAAAACAAAAAACGGAGGAACAGATTGTCTTCTTAAAAATTTTTGATGCCCTCGCTTGCGCTGAACTACGACGCAACCACCGCTGTGCGTGGCGAGGCGGCACTGTGGTAAATTTCACAGAGGAGCCCTCAGTCAGGCTCACAGCAGGATGTGGAGAAATCCACAGAGTGAGGACGGAGACAGACACGCTTTCACAAATAACATTTATACCTCCGACTTGGCTTCATGTGTTTCCCCCTCTTTTCCTTCTCTCTCTTACTATGACTTTCCCATCCCTTACTACCATGCCGAGGTGTGCGTGCAAACAAAGATTTCCCTCGCTTTCCTCTGCCTATTCCCGGCGTGACTTCCCAGAATCTGTCTTTGATCTCAGCACAATGCTCGGAGGTGCTTTAAGTGTGCACACAGTGGTGGGTCGGCACGGGAAGTCCAATCAGCACGCTGTGACTTATGTGGAGCATTTCTCCCAGATGGGCGAGGGGGCATTTTGAAAGCACAGTAACCAAACACAGTAAAAAAACAAAAACAAAAACAGGCTGAAGTTATATAAATTTTCAGATTTATTGGGTTTATTAACGCACACATACACACACAAAAGACGAAAATTATAATAAAAACAGCTATATTGGAGTCTTCCAACTGCAAACACTATACACTATTGATTGAACCAATATCCTTTAGCCTTGTGTGCAGCCCTCCACCAGGGTGCCATTTTTGGACTCCGGACTATGATTCACTTTGTGCACAGTGCAGTCAGAGCAAGTGGAGGTGGCAGTCTAATCCCATTCATCCTCAACATGGGTAACTGGTGGCAACGGTGCAGTCAAACTCTCCATCAGATCCAGTGGATTCATATGTCATCGATAGTGTCAGTGCCAGTGGTGACATATTGAGGCCAGCGCCATTCGCTTGTTTAACTCGTCACTGCTGGGCGTATGGCTGCAGCGGATGCCCTCGAGCACAGCAGCAGCAACAGATTAGGGCAGCCCAACGTCGGCCTCAAAGCAGGGTGATATGTTCCACAGGCCTGATGTGATGACCAGGAGACGGACAGTTGTGGCTGTGAGGTCAGCCACATAGGCTCATAGACACACACACTCACAGAGACACTTTGAATATAGAAGCAAACTCAATAGCAGGGACGGGGACTGAATGAATGCATAAGCATCTCACACATCAAGAAAACCGATGGCATTGACTGTATAAAACACAAAACATACATCTGCTAATCGAAATCCGCGAAGCTTCGATAATGCTGTGCTGACTGTGGTTTCACAGACTCAATAGCCATTGTGATTACTTCGTGTGCCCACTCTGAAAGAACCTTCAACTATCTTAACAGTACTCATTTTAAGATTGAAGCATATTGTTGTGGGAATAAAAGCAGGGCTGGGGAAGCAGATGAATGATGTTCTCATAAACCCCTTGTATAAACTCCTCAATTTGGGACATACTGTGGCTCGTTGGTGCTACTGTGTTGAGTGACTGTTCTGAATATTCATTAGGAATCACATCTGGTTTGTTGGTTTATTTTTCAACTCCTAACGTTTTGTGGAAAATCTCAAAGGCTCATAAATACTGTATGAAATTTGGTGGAAATTGGACTCTAAGCCAAATAATTTTTAAAGAGATTTTGGTGTAATCTGGATTTGCAATTTCTGCCAATAGATGATTATGATTTTATAGCTACATTACCGAAACCGAAAAGGGTCAGAGACTTAGGGGGCCAGAGGTAAAAGCTATTAATCCCAGCAGTGCATCTGCAGTGAAATAATTTTAATTTAAAATGTTAGTGATAGGAATAGTGCCTTGGGGTGTAACAGCAGGAATTTCTTTTGGAGGAGGTTTATGGTCTCTCGTTGCCTTCTGGGTGTGTTTGTCACACAACCTCATGTGCTATGATAGTTATTATATTCGAGTCATCAGATGGACTGTAAAGGTTACTACCACAGGCATTTCATGCTTACACAGTTCAACAAGGACCTAATAAAAAAAAATCTCACAGTTGTAGCAACTTCAGCAAATCCAGATGCTTATTCTGCTGGGGAGCATAAAAAAACCCCCTGATGATCAAAGCACAATATAGAAGCAGACCTCCTTTTTACCAAAATCAGATCTCAGCAATCTCGAGGGTGACAGCGTACCAATTCCTCAGAGCTAAAGCAGATAACAAGCTGAGCTCTGGGGCCCATGATGCAGCCAGATTTCTCAGCAGCATTTTGATCCATCATTCTGTCTCACCTCTCTTTAAGGCAGCATTTCTTTACAAGATCAGAACAAACTGGAGAGTGTTGCATTAAAGTTCAACAGCCTAACACTGAAGGCTCTTGTCAAATCAGCGTATGAGAGCTCAAGACTTACAGAGGGTAAAATAAACATAACCTGGATAATGGGATTCCGGTTTTTTCCTTTATGTTTTGTGTGGTTTGCATAAAGTGGCTGTGAGAAAACATCTTTCCATCCAAAGAAATGTGACACAGCTTCACACAATTACTGTCTTTTAATGTCATGTTGATGTGACATAATCCAATGGCATTGATGGGATTTCATCATATAGGAAAATCCAATAAAGGACATAAAGTACGAGGCTAAATTCCTCGTCTCACACATAGCAGTTTTGCTGGCATATGCCAGAGGATTGCCTTAGTAATAATCTGTTAAAAACAGCAGGGGAGGAGGGTGATGGGATAGGGCTGGTACACAGCTTCCTCTGCTCAGTCACACATGGCTGAGGGCAGCTTTCTGATGTGAATTCAGATCGTCATACATGGACGTGACCCCTTCCCGTTCAATTTTCCCATCCCCCCGCCCCCCAACACTGCCTCGTTTTAGCAGCGCAGGCATATTGTGTCTGATTGTGCTCATAAGATTAAAGTATTCGTGAATAATACATGTGATCAAATTGCTTGAGACACCGACTGCATCTGTAACCATTATGGCCACGCGTGTGTTTACGTGCATGTATGACTGTGTGCCTGCGTGTTTGTATGCATGCATGTGTCTGTGTCATCAGAGGCAGATGTTGGGCACATAGATTAGGTCTGGCTGGGTGTGTAATCCTGGTGTTACTGAGAACAGCGTGGATTTATAATCACCCACACAGCTACCCCTCAATAAGCAGGAACTGGGGAATGGTAATCTCTCCTACTTTTCCCACTTCTCTACTCATCTCTCGCCTTTCTTGCATGATCTATCCTTCATTCCCCTCCTCCTTTATGTAACATCCTTTCTTCCTTCTGTCCATCCCTTCACGTCCCTGCTGGGTCCAGCCAGATCTGGAGGAACAGCATTGTGAAAAATGGAGCAGAGTAGAAGACGGAGGGGGGGAAAAAAAAAGTGTGGGGGGTGGGTGAGAGGGTAAAAAAAGGTTTTAAGTGGCTTAGCTTACTCTATGGTGTAAATGCCAGATGGTCCAATGAAAAGCCAGCAGAGCTAAAGGGACTGGCAGGTCCTCATCAGCTTCCTCTGATGCCTGATGAATAAACACAGCAGTCACTTTGTTTATTACTCGCTCTCTCTTTTCCCTCACACACCCTCGTATTTGCCTTTGGTTTGACCCTGTGCCTGTCATTAGGACAGCCAGCATGCTTGAAATACGTTAAACAAGCAGGATGGTCATCAAAAGAGTGTGCCTGAGAAAGTATGTAAGTTATTGGGACATGTTACATAATCCCTGTCAGAATAATTTAATAAGCTGTGATTCTGGATGAATAAATTGCTTGAAGTTTTTGCCTTCCCTCTGACCAGACAGCAGGATGGGTCCTACCTGTGGTGTGTTGTTTACATTTTTTGTCGTTGTTTCTGTGTGTACCACATGTACAGCCGGAGGCAGAAATAATGTTACGTAAGGTGTTGCCGGTAAGGACGCATGTCCTGTGGATAATGACTCCTCTTTTCTCCCTCTGAAGACCTAAAACGAAGGCAGGGCTAAGACTTAGAGAAAGCTGAAGTGCCACCTGTACCTTTTAGAGACCTCTCACTTGAGACATCTTTAGCATATTATGCTAATTGATAAAAAAAAAAAAAAAAAAACTCTTTCCCTGTGTTGCCTTGTTGTGACAGGAGGGTAATAGAGGAAACATAAATTCAGGTGTTGTGATCACGTTGCGGAGCAAAACATGCTGATTATAAAGTCAGTAATAGAAGTTTTAGAATGTCTCCTGCAGTGGTAAATTTCGTCAGGTTTTATGTGCATTTTACACAGTAATGCGTGAATTTTTCTTGGGCTGAGGAGAATATTTACTCATCTCCCTCGAGTTCTGCCTTGTACCTCTGCCTTTGAGTCTTTTGTGGTTCATGGTTCCTGCAGACAGAGAGAATAGAACTGGAACAAGCGAGCCGACATTGGACTATGAGCTATTTCCATTTTATGCACTGACACAAACTGGCATGCACTAAAACATATATGAAGTGTTTCACTCAAAAACAATGTTCGCTGTTCAAAAAAAAATGTAACACTGACAAAACGATTTCTGTCTTAAAAAAAATACAACTATTGCTACAGCTGTTGGCTCAAAATGTACACATTGCAAATAGCCATTTTAAATTATGTAATATCAGATTCTTGAAATGTTTATAAAGAATTTTAAGATTCTTTTTCTTCTCCCAAACCTAAGAAACTCAGGCACACATGCTACCACTGAGTCCTGACTTATCTTGGTACATGCTTACACAATACTTACATATTACACGTTCAGGAGTGGGCGAGCACTTATTCTGGTGTCAAACAACTCTGCTGTTCCCTCATATAGCACTGCATCAAAGAATCATACTGCATTTTGGGAGCGTACAGTACACACACAAACACACTCGCACACATATATATACTTCCCTGCCCCTTAATTGGCCAAAATGTGCTGTATGTGACAGAGAAAACGAAACACAAACACAATCAGGGGAATGTCTGGTTGCCATGGGAATGCTTTCTGGCAGACAGTCAGCCTGGTGGTGTTTATACGCAGAGGGTTGGATGATAACAAGGACAAAGTTTGTGTAAACTCCACGGGGCGGGGGGGGGGGGGGGGGGGGTAATCAAAAACCGCAAAGGTTCCTCAGTGTGTCTCCTTGTTAGTTACTGACAGAGTGAGGGTGGAGCGTAAATGTGGAGCACACTGACCGTTGCCTGCCTTCAACCTTTTGTCACCAATCAAGAATTAATGACTGGTCACCTTTTGAGGGTGTAGAGAGAGCGATTAAGAAATGTCACCTTACTCGCTGGCAGCAGACCTTGTAACATTCAGTAATTAAAGTTGCTTTAATTTGGATTACGTGCAGACAGTGCATGTTGTAATACTCAAACACACACTGAGTGTGCTGTGGAATGTGGTTTTCACTTTCATGTGTGGCTGATGGCTGGTGTACAGACAAATGTCTGCGCAGACAGCAAAACTATTATCTAATCACAGATATGTGCCTTGACAGATGCACAGTCTGCATAATTCCATCGTAGCTATCGGTCAGTATGGAAATAAACTCACCGGCACAAAGAGTACCACTCAATAAGCCGGATACGTCTATTCGAGGCGGCAAAGAAATCCGTTCCTGAGGTAAACAAAAAGGCATTATGAGAAGATTACGCTGAAACCTGTTCAGCTGCTGACAGCGTATACAGCCAAAGCAATCTAAAACACCATCATAACACCCTTTTCAAATGATCTGAAATGATTTCAAAATGAAATTTATTGTTTGACGGATCATATAATATATGCACTTGACATTCCAGAAGACATTCTTACGCCTTCGTGTCTTCCCAGGACATCGATGACTTTAAGCTCCGCTAAATGAATCTGCCAGATTCCAGTCGGGAGGGAAAGAAAAACATATAAGAGGCGTGACAAGACTGACTCGATAGGATTAAATATTTTATGGGGATTATTTATCTCATGTAGTCTGCGTTGAGATAAACCTCACCTGCTACAGCACACAAGGTACATATTCACCCTTAAGACAAATGCAATTTTCTTTCCAGTAAAGCACGGATCTGCTTGACTGGAGCATGTTCTTCGAGTCCGAGTAAGGTGCAGCCACTCAAAGATCCACAAGCGTACATAAACTTTGTGCTTCGGCGTGTCAGCTGCCTGACATAAGTTAAATCTGGTAGACTTGAAAGGTTCTTTGCAACATGATTCAACTGCAACAGACAGCAATGCAATTAAGTATTAAAACATGACAGCAAAGGTGTCTCACTTGTTGGCAGTGCTGATTCACAGCACTGGGGCTCTGGGTCTAAAAATTTCAGCCTTTGGAAGCTGCTATTCTGTGTTGAGTTTGCATGTTCTCACAGTACTCCTGTGGGTTTCCTCCGGGTGCACCGGCTCCCCTCCACAGTCCACAGACATGCAGGCCAGGTGAACTGGAAACTGCAAAGTGCCCATAGGTGTGAATGTGTTTGTCCATGTGCTCGTCTGACCTGTCCGGGATGTTTCTCTGCCTGTTGTCTGATGCAAGCTGGGACACGCTTTAGGAGCCACCCCCCCCCCCCCCCCCCCCCTCACAGAGTAGACCTGAATTGGAATGAATGAATGAATGAAAAGAGGATGAACGGATGTATGGATAGTGCACTGTGGGATATGGTACATTAGATGACACTAAACCTGATTGTGACTATGTTAAGACCTGTCAGTTGGTATAGTGTTGGTTGTTTACTCTCGCTGGAGCAAGCCAATTTTTCATCGGCATAGCAAAAGCTATTCAAAGTATAGTAACAACTTTTAATGGCATTTTTGTGAGAATTCTTAGAAATCCATTTGACTCAACGCAGCGCCCTTTAATTCCCGACTGTCTGAAGTGCTTTCTTTTTTCAAAAGGCCTTCACAGTGTTACATTTTCATTAAGATACACTACCACTCAAATGTTTTATAACACCCACATCTTTACCAGCTGTGAGCTGGTATTGTTTTCACCTTGTGAGTCTTTGTGCGTGTGTGGACATGTGTCATCATGACAAAATGTGGTCACAGAGACAACTACTGTAGTGGGAACTACCACAGAGGCAGTTTTGAGAACTCTGGGAGGTGTTTATATGTCTGTCATATTTTTGATTTTGATGACCAGCACAGTCTCCAAAGTAACCTACAAGTGCAACCCATTTGTGGGAATTTCTGCAACAGTATTGGGACAAACTTTCGGAACAATATTTGATTTCCATTGTAGAAAGAACATCACAAGTGTGTTCAGTGGCTGAATGAGAAAAATTTTGATTAGATTTAGTTAAACAGGAATATTCCATGTTTCCTTGTTTCTAAAATCTCTAGTTGTGTTATTTCTTTAAATCTTAAATTTCAGAAACACTGAGAAACTGAATTATGTAAGTTTAAAAACTGAGGTGCTGTAAAACCTTTGACTGGTAGCGTACTCTACATATGGATGATGTGCGTCTACTCCTGAGTAGTGCCTACTCCATTCTTCAGGAATCCAACAGTTTACTATGTATATTGTTTGTTTACATCCTTGAGTAAGATGTGAACGTTTACACCACAAGCACAGTGTTTTGTCAAAGGCATTTTTTCAGATCAAACACATGGAGTCATGTTTACCAGAGATATATGGTAAGCGTGAGATGAGGGCAGGTTATGTCTGACAGCAGACATAGTTTCCCACCACCTCTTTGTTTTGCTTGTGTTTCAAAGTTGTTTAACATGGTATTTAATTCCATTTACATTCCCCTTGCTGTGTGTGAACTGGGAATGCAGTAGCATTTACATTGTGTTATCAGTTAGGCTGCCATGTGTGCATGTCTTGGATGAGTGACTCTGTACTTCACGGTTGCATTTCCACATAATTCTTTAAGCGTTTCTGCACATTAAATCAGTAAATTCATTTTGCATGTTAATGCCAGGTGTAAAGTGGGCGTAATTCTATCTGAAGCACTGCTAAAAGTTCATCTTTGGTAATATATACAAGGTGCATAATGCACATTAAGAGTAGTACCAGAATCCGTGTTAATAAGCAAATATATACATGTCTATACACAATGAGAGGTCAAAGCTATTGTTGAGTTGCATGAGTAAAACAAAAATACGCAATATGAGCTAAAGTGCTGTTATTTATTCATAATTACATGAGCCAGATATCCCTGATGTTTGTATATATGAAGAGGCTCATGAGCAACCAAACACATGAATAGTGTAATTATTAAATAAATAATTAAATGATTAAATAAAAAAACCGTTATCAACTTCTGGTAATCTTAATAGCATCTCTGAGGCTACGTCAGGGATGTGGGACAATAGTTCTCTTCCAAAACGACCTCAAGCATGTGTCAGTAAAAATAAGAAATGCATTAAGTGTTACATGGCTGAGCAAACAAAATGACTTTGTGTGTGTGTGTGTGTGTGTGTGTGTGTGTGTGTGTGCGCGCGCCTCTGCCAACAGAACAATGTATGAGATGAATGATAACATACGTACACAACACCCGCATCATCTAAAACAGAGTCATGCAGCCTCCTTTCATACTCGGTGTTAATAAATGCTGTGCTCCAGTGATTCCATAAATAATAAATGTAATAGCATTGATTCACAGCCTCTCATTCAGCACAGGTGAAGGCATATAGAGAACACATATATATCCCTTTCTTTTTTTTTTATCCAGCTTATAAATGCGCTAGGGGATTGGTGGTGGATTAGCGTTTGCTTACAGCAGGATAATAATGCGGGATAATGAAAGTATATATGGTAATATTCTCCTTTAATTATTCTTAGGTGGTTGATCAACGGTGTAGCATTATAAATGTCAAGTGTAATCAGAGAGGGCCACTGCCACTCTTTAATATATAAAGGAATATGAAAGCTATTTGTTTTAAACAGTCTTGTGTACTTATTTAAATCCGTCCCAGCCTGTTGTGGGTTCAGATCCCGTAGACGCTCTGTTTATTCGTGTGGCTCTCCTGGCTCTGAGTGACACCAGGTTCAGCAGTCTCTCTAGCTCGTCACCAGAACCTGCCAGAGTGCTGGAGCCGAGTCCTCCGCGATCCTCCTGTGATTCCCTCCACTCTCCTGTCTGTAAATCCCACGCCCTGAGGGGGGGCAGAAGTTGAGCTGGGTGCAGATTGAGGCCTGGGGGGCTTGATGGGTATCCCTCGTAGGCTCGTCTGGTTGGGGGTAGAGTGTCATAAAGGCTCTCTGTGTCTTCGTTTTGCTCTGCGTCGTGGCTGCACTCTCGGTATTCCTCGTAAACAGGCGAGGAGCTGTCTTCACAGCTGTCATGGCCGTGCAACTGCTGACGGTCTCTGTGGTCCTGGCGCGCTCCCATGTCCCTGCTCCGGTTGCCTGTCTTCTTTCCTTCCCCGTCGTGCCTCCTCTTTTCTTCTCTGTCCAGGATGCGTTTCCTCTCCCACTCACCCGACTGATTCCTCTCCCACTGGAAGGTCCTCCTCCCGGTCTCCCGTCCCCGCTCTTGGCCCCTGTCACTGCTATAGCCCATCACTCTGTAATCCAGCTGGAGAGAGCGCGTGCTGCCTCCTCTTCTGATGTTCTGGGCGTCACTGAGGTCAAAGTGGGATCCCACCTCTGGCGGACGCAGACGTGATGGTGACAACCAGCTCGAAGTCTGGCAGGAAGACTCCCAGCGGTATGCTGAAAGGAAGAGGACAAAGACAGTCAAGAAGAATAAATCTCTTTAAACAGTTTGGAATAGTTTCAGAGACAAATAGTATGTTTTGTAATGGAAGAAGTTAAGGGAGTTAAGAAAGCAATCTGCTTTAACGTATTGTGTAAGGAGCCTGAGGCTTTATTCCCTGGACAAACTATTGCTGCCAAATCACTAGAAGTATGTATGTGTTTGTTATGTTACAAACAGCCTCTCTGTATTGCACAGTGTGAGCGAGAATGAGATTATCTATCTAAGAGGAGAGCGGGCAAAAGGTGGCACATCAATAAATCACTTCACTTATAAAACAAGAGTATCATCGCAATCTTATCTACAAGAGGTACGCAAGGTGACACCAGTGAATATGCTTTGGCGCATCAGTTACTGGAGCGACTGATCTGAAGATGTTCACGGTTACTCACAACACCGCCGACTGCGTCTTTGCCCTGCTAAGGCCACAGCAGCCAAGCCTGGGTGTAAAACAACAAACATGAGGTGCCAGGATCTGGAATTTGGTGCCACCTTATAAACAAACTTCTTTTCTTAAAAGAAAAAAAAAGTGTCAGCCAGTAGCTGTTACATTAATGAGTAGCCTGTGTGTATTCTCTGGCTTGTTGTGTTTGTTTCTATTTTTCGCCCTGTGAATGGCTTTGTTTCTTACTGTGTCACTACGGGGTTTATTATGTGTTCTGTGGAACTTCTCCCGTGTGTTCATGTGTAATTGCTCCATTTCTCGTTTAGTATTTATTCATGTGCAAACAAAAGCAGTCAACAACAAAATTAAATTTTAAATTTAATTTTTTTTTTTTTAACATTTGAGTTCATGCTGTTAAATGGACTGACACAGAACTCCCCACTAATCCACTACTTCCTACAAACTACAGCATGCTGGTTGCATAATTCATGGTCAGGTTAATGAGCTGTGAGCAAAAAAAAAAAATATCATATTGATGAAGTGAGAGGAGCCAGAGGGGTCACCTTCTGAGTGGTATGGAGAGTACACTTCATTAGCAGTGCTAGCTCCTGGTATATAATGCATGACACATGTGTTGACAGGGATGTCTAATAAGACTGGTGTGCCAGCAGCAAACCACAGAACACGTGGGAGTTCTTCCTTGCATGCCATGCAGCTGAAATGTCCATATTTCTGGTTGTAATAATTTCAAATGAAAGGTTGGGGGGGGTGGGGGTGGATTGGTGGGGTGGGGGGGGGGGGTGTAATATAATATAATGTTCTTACAATCCACAATGTATTCTTTGATGAACTCTACACAAATCTCATCTTTGCTCTGCAGGTGGCGACTTGCTGTCGGTGAGGTGGAAAACAAAACAAATATCTCATGGGACAGGAAGCCTTTGATGATGAAATGCTCCTCTCATAGAAACAACTGAATGCAGAAAGACATGGTGAATCATAACATGGAAGACAGCGCACTCGATAACGGGAGAGGGAGGCTGGCACAGAGCCATTTAGCACAACGCCCATGCAAGTGAACAGACAAATGCACAAAAACAAAACTCATAACACATCATACGCACAAACACCAGGGGGGAACGCATCGTACACACAAATGTGCATAATCTCACGCAAACTGCAATAATGATGACTGAAAAATCTAGCTCCCATTAGATCATGCCTGTTATGCCTGTTAGAGCATAACAGGCATGAATACGGCTAACCTTGTTATAAATTACACTTTATAATACAATAAAAAACAAAATAATATGTTTGTCCATGTGTTACATTAACACAAATACACTAAATCCAATTGGCTTTTTTGGACCAACCATTCCATTCATCACTCAGTTCTCTCTGTCTGAAATAAAGCTTCTTGTGCTTCAGTGGGCTGGCAGCGACAGAGGCATAAACACAGACTTGCTCTGAGTAAGTAATGAAATGCTTTGTAGACCTAGTAAATTACATGCAATTGGCAACAAACAGACTTGGTAACTACAGGACGAGGCAGTGAACACTGGTTTTAAGGCTGCAGGAAACGAAACTGACAAAAACATGGGGATTTTGTAGGATAGAACCAGATCATGACTGCCCTGATATTTGTTTAAGCAAAACCATGCATTAGTTAAGACGACGAAGTCAGTGTTCAGCCTGTAGATGATGCTCCATTTACTGTGAAAAAGGAAGTGTTTGAAGCTGCTTTATCCTCTGCTGTTCCGTGAGGATGTGATGCTCGGCTCAAAGTGCCCCTAAAATCCACCGAGTCCGTCACACAAGGCCGGGGTCAAAGCTTTGCTTGGCTCGGAGCGAGGACCACTACACCCAACTTCACCGAGCTTTGAAAAGTTAGCTTAGCTGAAATGATCTTAATTAAATAATAAATAGTGGGCAGTACGTTGCAAACAGACCTGTGCTGAGAGTATTGTTTTATACAAAGAATATTTTATACTTAGTTTGATAGCACCAGTATCAAAGCCAATCCTAATTCTTTCAAATCCCCCATAAAACCCATTTTGGTTCAGGTTTCAAAAGTTGGAAGTAATTAAACACATAAATCATGATTCGATAACACTCAACTGAGAGTTTTATCGGCTTTTACTGGCTAAGAAAGCAGGAACACTACAGTTTTGAGTGGAAGCCCAATACGTAATTAACAGTATTAATAATTAAACACGACCTATAGTTACAGTCTGAAAATGTGATGAGCAGAATAAGATGAAATGTTGAGCATTCGTCAGACACACTGAATTAACATGCAGCTGCAAATGCTTGTTTGCAAATGTTTCACGAGCTACTTGCTCCAAACACTTGAGGTCCTGATTTTGAACTGTTAAGTTAGTAAGGTCACAATATCGATGTGATATTTATGAATGTTACATGAGAGATTCTGAATACTAACACTGATGTTTCACTGGAGAAGTTTGGCTTTTCTGTTCTGTTCTTTACAGGCCACACAGACACCAGACAGGCCTGACATATTGTTTTTGAAGTCAGTGATGATATTTATATTTGATATCTGTCAATTTGTGTTTTTTAACGTAAAGCCATAATATAAACAGGCATTTGTGATAAGGATCCAATAATATTCGGTTGTTAATGAGATTTAAGCGAGATACTGCGCTCGCACCTTAGCAACCGCATTAGAATTAATGTTGATCAGCTACAGCTCATGCATTCTGCAATTTAAATGATGGAAAGTGACAACGGTGAGAGTGTTTTGCTCTGTGCATTTTGCTAGATTCAAAGTGGAACCATCTGTCAGAAACTTACTCCAGCTGGAAGACAGGAGACATAACTGGAAACTGGGAGACTACATTTACATTCAAAGTCTGGGTAGCAAAAAAAAAAAGAAATGCCATAAACAGAAATGGTAATCTGTGTTGAATGGGGTATGATAAAAACGTATTGAGAGGAAATAATGTAAAGAGCACAAAAGGTTGGATTTCTGGGATCAGAGCTTGAGAAATAAGCCAAAGGGATGGCAAGTTAATAAGATGTTTTTCAGTTGCTTTGCATCTCACTCACCAGGGCTGTTCCGCTGCTGTTCTTTGTCCATGTTTGACACTACAAAGGGAGAGAGAAAGCGAAAGTCAGAGAAAGACTGAGACAAACAACGCAGAAACCAAAGGGGAAAATTTGAAACACAGAGAGATCCAGTGTCAGAAACTGACAAAAATATTGGAAATCTAAGCTGGATGTTTTATTCTGAATAAGAAAAGGGATTGAACAGCAGAGGCTTGGCTGCATTCAGCACATTATATCTTAGTGATACGCCACTGAACAAACACTTTGGCGTCAGGAGACAGACTGAAAAGAGATAGAGGTGTTAACAGAAGATGTTCTTTCATACCTTCACTTTCAATATTATCAACGGCATCATTGACAAGACGTATGACTGTCACTATGGAGGCTAGGCAGAGGAGAGAAAGAGAAAAGAAGAAGAGAAACAATGTCAGTGTGTTTATGAATAGGAGTAAGGTTTCATGTGCTGGGTGTAACCGTATGTGAGCATGTGTGTGCTGTGCACACGTGTAGACAACAGAGGAGGCATGTTAGTCTTGCCAACACGTTTGTTTCCATGTGGTGTGTGTGTGTGTGTATCCTCTATAAGGGAGTGGGAGAGGGATGAGGACTCCTTTCTTTGCAGCTACACTAATTAGAAGGGGAAACAAAGCATCTGCACTGGTTCCCTATCTGAGAAACACACACACCCACACATGCACACACACATGATCATTAGGGAGGATCAATGGTATTGAGTTATCTGGGAAAAAAGACGCCCTATAGAATCCAAGAAAAGGGTTGAAACGGATTTTATTCTTCCACTGAAGGCCTGTGCATTAAGCTCTAATGCATTTGATGAGTACAAGGCGACTGTTCCTGCATTAGGTATTTTTAACTACATCAGTGGTTCCCAGCTTTTTTTTCTTTTTATTAAGCAATGTGTACTTACAGACTGATTTTCACTTGATTGTTTCTTCTGAATAACGTCTAGAGACTTATAGAAACTATAAAGTATTACACAAGAAAAACGCAAAGATTAAGGAATACAGAGTGTGTTGCTTGGTTTTAGCATTAAGAGTTTTACCGTTGTCATCGAAGGACTCAGAAGTGTAGGAACTGAGCGAGTTCTCCTCAGACGTGGAGTCTGAGAGACATGCCACCTCGTCCACCAGCTCTGGCGCAGCTAAAGCACAAACACACACAAACACAGGTACATATTCGTGTTAACAGATTCCACTCAAAATTAAAGGTAAAAAAAACCGTTAAGCCAGTATGAAATCAAAATTTTAAAAGACAAGATAAGATTTTTTTCAAGTCCATCTCAATACAGCACTCACATAACTGTAAGTACATTTTAAAAGCTAATGAATGCTGTAATCATTCCTTCTGTCCATCCTGGCTGTGAAGCGATCTCTATCTGGCATGCCTCCAAGGAAACCGTGCTTCTGCAGTCTGAGTTAGTGGGTATTTTACAGAGTTACAGTCTGTTTAGTGCCTTCTTGATTGAGGCAGGTACTTGATTTAACTAACTTAGGCAGGTGAAGCCTCATATTAACTTTGACTGGACTTTGGTACACATCTTTTCTCAGGATGGGGGACTGCAGGTTTCTCCATATCTTACAAAGGGATCTCTTCACAACCAGGATGGACAGGAGAGATGATTAGATCGACCAAAAACTGTTTGAATACAGCTGTGGACATGAAACTATTGGATTAAGACAAACACAGTCTTAACCACATGTTCATACTTCCATTTGTCCTTTCACTTGTCCTTTCACTTTCTATCCAGCTTGCTATGTTAGGTAAGGAGAGAGTCTAAATGGGTCGCACATAGATTGCAAGGTCACACACATAACTAACAAACCAGTCACACCTAAAGACAGTTTAAGCTGCAGTATATCCAAATTGAAAATTGGCCTGTTCTCAGAGGCTGCCTAACTGCTAAATGGAGAACAGCATTTTAAACAAATCCCAGTGCACCCACTGTGACTCCAGGTCTGCTTATTTAATGCCCTCTCAGCCAGCTGGAGGGGTCATGGAGAGTTACTTCTAGTGTAGCTCAGTGCAGCAGAACAACAGGTACAATGGAAAAACGCAGCCCAAAATAAAGCAGCAGCCACTCATATTAAAAATCTTTAAAAGTTGCTTCCACTGAACCTGACATTTTCCCTGCGCAGACAAGTCTGATTAAATTTTATTTCGAGAACGCTGCCAGCCTTAGTTAACCTTAACCCTTCAGTTAACCTGCATGTCTTTAGAGGCAAACATTTTAAATAAACAGATGCTTCCAAGTCAGTGTGATCCCTGACACTGTTTTCCTCAGCTGAGCTGCTATTTCGAGGGTTGCATTCTTCAAAAATTACTCAGAATTGTCTCTGAGTGAGTGACTGTCAAACAACTGCCAGAGGGCCAGAGCAGGTACTTTTTTGTGTCGCCATGACTTCAAATAACGGCATGTTGCTGTGAAGGCAGTCTACAAGACTGTCTGTTAAACCGAGAGACAGTTACGTTGCTCTACCAGATGCTCTAATCTAGCAGCAATGAAATGGCTGGTTTCACATTACTGTTCAAATTGGGGAGGAGACGCACTGTTATGGGCTCTCAAAACAATTCTATTAGGAATATAAAACTGCTTGGATATTGGAAGCGGCAGCTTTGTTGATGTGATTAAAAGTAACTGTTGGCAAAACTAAAGATGCTTTATGTTTGGAGGTGGAACAAATAGGAAAGAGCAGAAAGAGAAAACGGTTTGCAGACATTCCACAGCCTCTTCTGCTAAATCTCAGTGAGACTTTCAGTGCCAACGTTAATGTGTGAAATTGATTGATCACTGATTTGCATTAAATTCACAGGATTCTTAGTCGTCATTAGATATTTCCTTATTTAAACCCTAACTTTGCCAATTAAAGGCTACTTTCTCACACAGCTGCTTATTTTAGACAACAGGAAATACTGACGCGTTGAGATGTTTTGTTAAACAGGAAAAAAAAATGAGTCTTGCAGAAAAATATGTTTCTATTCCTTAAAGTAAGGCACTGAGAAAAAGGTGTCATTTTGGTATCAGTACCAAAACTAAGGTATTGCACATCTAAAAATTCAGAACTACACCCAGAGCTATTCTGCTGTTTCCTGAAATCCTGCACAGATATGTAACAGATGAAAATAAACGATCATGGACCGCTTTGGTTTCCAGCCCTTTCAGCAGCGCCTGTATATTTACAATCAGGAAACAGCTTTTCCTGTTTTCCAGAAAAACCATTACAAACTATTTGCTAGTGTGCCATGGTTTGTTTAAGAGGCTTTGTGGTTGAGAAAATTTCCTTGTCTGTTCCAAAATGATGCTTTACACTGGACATTCAGTAAGCAACCCTGTCAGGGTTTGGCTATCTTTTAACCAACACCATACTCCAGGACACTAGGTGGTCATGGTCCAATGTGTATGGAACAAGTGAAACGCTCCTGTGTGAATGTGAGCAGTAAGGCAGCACCATCAATCAAACTAAACAGGGAAAGCAGCCACTGGTCTAATTCAGCATGTAGACAACAGGACACTTCTAAATATAACAGAGTTTAAAGAGAAGTATTGTAAACTTTTTTTTTTTTTTTTTTTAATTTTCTTTAGTTCCCATTTATTCTCTTTCCTCAAACATTCATTCATTATTGTGCCAGTGATCACCCTGCCATGTGCCAACAATGGCAGCCACGCCTGAGGTTACGGACCTGACCCCTGCTCTAATCCTACCACTAACACTCTGCCAAACCATATTCTCATCCTGGCACCAAACTTATTAAACCCCTCACACTTTTCTGATTATAAGAGCCATTTAAAAATTACTAACTAAGAAAAAGAAAAGGTCTGTTTGGGCTCCTTTCACTTCTCCCATTATTTTTGTCATTTTTCCACTCGAGACTGTTTACGACATTTTAATTTGAAATATTTATCACCACTAATACTAAACCAAACGCAGGTCTAATCTTAAACTCAGTAACCAAAACATTGAGACAAGCAGCTTTCTGTAATTCGTACTGTAATTGGTACAGTAATAGTTGCAGCATTTGAACTCGATAGCCTCCACTAAGGTTTAAGGACCATCTGCATGAGAGGAACTTCTGTTCCTCTGAGGTTGTCAAAGTTATTAAATCATGAACCTTTGATTAAAGCTACATTTCTTTGCAAAACATCATGAAGATCATTACACTTATTCTGAGACATGCTGTTTTTGAGGGTGCAATTGCCAAAAACTGAGCAATATGGGACCTGATTTGTTCATAAAGTATTTTCCGAGTATTCAATTATTCATTACTTTTCATTTATTCATGATGCAGCAGGTAGTGACAGAAAAACGACCAATATGTTCCCTTATTAGTTAGTATCTCACGTATTGACTTGTGCCCATCTATTGCAATATTCATTATCATACTTGTTAGTGGCTGCTGTGGTGTAAATAAATAACTAAACTGTTTCCAATTGATTAATTAAATTGGCAGTTAACACCGGAGTCATTAACACAATAATCAGGACTGTGGATATAATGGTGAACCCTAGGGGTACACACTTTTCTTTTTTTGTTCATTCACTCAGCAGGGGAGCAAAAAAAAAATAAAAATAATAACCTATTTCCCATTCCCACAGGAAGGAATCAATAATTAACAGGCAGGAAGTTCCCACCACAGGCTGTTTTCTTCAAACAACAGGTCGGACAGAGAATCGAAATATGTGACGTCTACCTTAGCACTGAGATGCAACGTGATTATTTCATTGACAGAGAACAAACTTGAACTGTTCTTGTTGTTGACAGTGGTGGCAGCTAAATATCAGACGTGAAGTTGGATGATCTGACATCTTTGTCTTAGTTTGTTTTCCTCTAATTTGACAAAGGCGCATGTGAAAAAAAAGAAACGGTAGAAAACTTTCTTTCTTTGAGTGGACGTCTTCCTGCTACTTTCATTTTGACTTAACTTTTTTGAGCAAAAGTAGGACAAGAACATAGGACATCAGTTCTGGCTGATTACCCTGACCATTCAAACAGAAGTTCACAGGAGATGTGAGAGAGTTATCCTGATACAAGAGGACATAATTGCCAATTTCAGCAGTGTAACAGAAAAAAAAACAAGTTAAATTATCATGTATTGCTCCCAGGAAGTAAATAGTAGAAATAAAATGAAATGATAGCAAAATAAAAATATTACTTCTTAACCACTCTTGCTTACTCTGGGCCATTTTCTTTGATGTGTGTGATCAAAAGGCATAGATCACTGTGAAATAAGCTCTCACAGCTGAGATGATGGTATGGGTGTAACACAATGAGTTTATGGCCTGTGCCGTTTTGATCAGAGGTTAGAAACTCTGCCTGCATGTGAGTGTGTGTGTGTGTGCACATGGTCGCAGTCTTACCCTGTGGACTGTTATCTCTCTGTGTCCTCTCCAACTCAAAAGCTCTCTGCCCCCATTCCTCCTCTCTCTCATCTCTCACCCTCTCCAGCCCTTCCTCTCTCGTTTCCTCGCCCTCCCAGGACACTTTGTGGGCTGGACTGTGCTCTGAGCGGCAGGCCGACGCTGAAGGGAGATTGGGCGCCACGCTGCACACCGCGATGCCCCGCCTATTGGCCACGCCGCGGACATTGGACATGTCTGAGAGGAAGCTGCTCAGCTACAGAAATATGCAAAACAACACTTGAAGTATGTTTAGTGATATTCTGCTTTTCTTACTGCCAGCAAATTCAAATTGATCCTACTAACAAGAATTTTCTGGACACTGATTTAGCTTATTCCTCTGTGCCTTAGGGCTCCATTGTTGTCCAAAAACAATTAGGAGCACATCAATGAGCAGCACCACTGCACTGGTTAACGCGTCCTTTCATTATAATGAACAATGCACTGTAGTTTGTTTTGAGTCAGTCCCACAGACACCGCTCCTCCACTGCTCCTGAAAATAGTCCCCCAAAAAATAAACCATTTATTCCTGCTTGAGTGACATTTGCCTAAACTGCAGTGCCCAGCTGTTTCAGGAAATGATTTTGTCATTTCGAATCAAAGTAGACAGGAAAATAAATTTCAGTCATAAATACATGCCCATGCATTGATTTACATACCTGACTGCCCTCGCTGGAAGTGGTCCTGTCACCATCTCCACTCCTCATGCCCTGGTTGCTGAGTCCTCCCGGTAAAGGAGAGTGGGCATTCGGACGCACCATGACCTGAGGAGGGCCTCCGGTGCTGCTGCCCACCTCACCATAGGTGCTTGTGGTCCCTGGTGAACCTGATACACGGACAGCTTTAAACTCAATCCCTTCTGCCCCCATGCCAGTCTTATGCAGCATGTAGCTGGTTTCGGTGGAAATAGCTGAGACCCCCATCACAGCTTGACTCCCTGGGCCCGAGTCTGACTCTTTCCTGAATTTGATTTTTTTCCTAAAGGCGATGAAGAGTATGAGGAGGAGAATGATGACAAAGGCAAGGACCCCAATGCCAATTATCTCTCCCGGTCCGACGTAAGACAGGGGCTCTGCCTGGACATCATGGAGAGGAAAATAATGAAAACATGGATACAACTGCATCTCCTGTTCCAAATATAACAGTACGTATTCCAAAAAAAAAAAAAGACCATACCATACACCCCACAAGTACTCTTAGAAAGGAGATCAATCAATTACCATGAGACACTGACTTACTGATATTATGTTGGTGTAAAAATGTAGATTTTGTATCGTTTGATGTTGGATAAATTTATAAATCTACAGATATTTCTGGTCTTGCTTGAATGGGAGAAATGATTGATTCCACAGATTCTGGTTTTAATAGAATACATTAAGAGTAATGGGAACTTTTTTTTTCCCCAGCTTTATTTCCAACGACAGATGACTTCAAATGTCCTTAAAAACAGCAAATAAAGCTAATGTATCCATTAGCTGTGACAGCAGCCTAATGCGTTTTGTTGACTATGGTTCCTTCTCTGCTAATTACAGTCTTCTAGGGAATAATGAAAGCACGTTCCTACTCACAATGTGCAACGTTAATTGAACTTTCAGTCTCAATATAAGGTATACAGTGCACGGCAAAAGTCAAGAGCATGACAACTTCAAATGGAAACTATGATTTACCCATTACCACACTTTCATTCATCTACTGCGGAGACAAAGATAACAAGCTGGAGAATAAACCTTCTGGGAGGCCACTGCACACTCAAAATTCTCAACAGCTTCACCGAGTATGCCAAGTCTAATTAGGAGCAAGCTGAATGCACAAAAAGCTAGTACTTTTTAAATTATGCTTGAGTATATTCTGTAAGATTTCCACCTACAAAAATTCAGTCTCAAGTGTTCATACGATACCTGCGTGTCATCCCCTGGGTCGCCAGGTGTCTGATCATCACAAAACTGACCCTCGTATCCCTCAGAGCAGTTACAGTAGAACGACCCGAATGTGTTAACACACTCCCCTCCATTCCCGCACTCTTCCTGGTCACACTCATTTACATCCTCATCGCAGCTGTACAGGCAAAAAAAAATATATATATATATAATAAAAGATAAGAGTAAGGCAGTGAGTTAAAGACAGAGAAAGAAAATAAATACTTTGGATCTTTCCTTTGCTAAGTGAACAGATTATCTTCATGGATGCCCCTTTTTTTTTGGTTATTCATGTGCTTCTGATTTAATGAAATGGCCCTGAAAGCAAATACCCACCAGAGCAGACACAGATGCATGCACTTTGATAAAGGCGTAAAATTCTGACACAACGTCAGAAACATAATTTTACTCCACACATATATGTGCTCATCTTAGCTTGTCATTTCAAACATGGTTCCCCGCTGTGAAGGAGATAGAAAATACTTGTATTTCTCTCATCAATTATTTTTCATCAAAGATTTTCAAAACACTGCACAAGAGCTGGTCTGATGTAAGAAGAAAAAACATTTCTGAGTGTTGCGGGAGCTTGCTTGTAAAACTATCTAAAGTTTTGATGTAAATGATTAAAGTGCAGAGAGTCGTTAGTCATATTTACTTAACAAGGCTTGGATATGTTGGCCAAGGATATCCACTCTTTAATATTTTAGAAAGTGAATGCTGTAACTTAATTAACAAACTTCATGAATTCAGCAAGTTGTGTCATATTTGAACTATATTTCTGAGTCTCTGATCCAGCTTTTAAAGGGAAATTTTCACAGTTTCAGGGAGTTTTCTGATTTAATATACTTTATTTTATTGTTAAATTGTTAATTTAACTGTTAATTTAACTGTTAGATGCAAATATGTCAGTATGATATTATCGGTTATATAGTGGCAGATTATAGTGTTTGCTTTAGATATGGTTTCATTCTGTTTATCGTTAACTGATAATGATCTGAACAATCTGCTGCCTGAAAACAACAAACTTTAAATTTTTGTCTTAGTTATGACTCAGCGAAATTTAATTTAATCCAAGTTCATCAAAAGCATTTTTAAGATCTTTTTTTTCAAAAGCACAAAGAAAGCAGAACCATTTTCTCCTTTGAGGGAAAACTGCTCTCTAGTGGTGGCTCCGCTGAACAGCCACATGAGCACAGAGGTTATTTCAAAGGCAGTTACTGAGCTGTAATTAAGAACGCAGCTAGAGAGTGATTATAGGCTTTTCTACTGAAATCATACTGGATCAAACTGAAAATAACAATCACAACTTAAAATAACACAGTGGGTGCTGCTGTGCTAATGTGGGCTAATGAGTGTGAGTGTGTGTCTACTACGCATGTTCTTTCATGCTTGAATGTGTATGAGAGGGGAGATGCAGACGTTAATGTGTCTAAATCATCACTCACCGAGCTGTCACTGTGTATATACTGTGTAAACAGGGCACAGAATTTGTCAGCACTGTATGTACAGTCAGTAATTAAGGCTTAAAAGTGTGTGTGTGTGTGTGTGTGTGTGTGTGTGTGTGTGTGATTTCAGGCTATTTTATCTTACATAAGTCCCCCGAGTCCTCTAGGACAGCCACAGAGGAATGCACTGCCGACAGGCTTGCAGTCTCCACCATTCTGGCATGGATTTGGCATGCAGGATGTCAGCTCAGTTTCACAGCGCCCCCCAGTGAAGCCTGCGCTGCAACTGCACATGAAGCCTGTAGTAGAGAGGTTCAATATGTTTCAAATAGTAATGTGTATGATCATAATGTTGATAATTCATTTCAATATTAAATCCTGTTCATATCATGTGATTTCATTTGAGAGTAACTGAATATTTAAGTACCATACAGACCAAATATGTACAAGTTGATGATCCTCAAGCTATAAAAAAAAAAGAGTTATTTTTTTTTCATATGCAAACAGATTTTTATGTCATACAGACCTCCAGAGGGCAGGCTGCTGCAGATGGCTCCGTTGAGGCAGGGCTGACTGACGCATGGATCTGGATAAAGCACGCAGCCCAGCTTGACCTCGCTCAACCCTGCAATCTCAGCGTAACGGCTCCTCTTATTCTGGAGTGGCAGCTCATTGCCGTTCAGCATTAGTGAGCCCAGGCAGCCCTGGAAGCCGTCCTGGGCCCTTGGTGGACCCCTCGCTCCACGTTCCCCGAGTCCTAGCCCTCCTTGGCTTCTCCCTGGCCCCGGACTTGGCCTCTCGCCTTGCCCATTTGGTGGCCTCACTTGCGCCCCGAAGAAAAAGGAAGAGTCTGGGGCCAGAGGCCAAAGGCGAACAGGTGCTCTGGCTGCTCGGCGGCGCTCCACATAGCTGTCATCCAGTGAGAGGAGGGTGTAGTTCCTAGTCAGCTCCAAGGCAACGGCGTGCCAGAGGCCATCGTTTATTGGTCTGCCAGAGATACCCATAATGCCAAGGGTGTTGTCACAGTCCAGCTGGAACCAGAGTCGACCTCCTTCAATCTGTGGAAGGAAATGGGAAAATAATTGTACCTTTAAAAATTATGCAGCCTCTGAAATACAGCACACTCTTTGCTGAGCAAACGGGGCATCTGGAAACAATGCAGTATAGAGTAACATTAGGATGTAAATGAGTTTACTTTGAGCATGGTACAGGGGTTAACCCGTGTGAACATAATGACTCCTCTTCTCTGAAGAGTTCTGATCCTCAGGCCGAGCCTCATCTCTCCACTCTGGCCACTCTCGGTCACTCTATACTTGATGTAACTGTTTCCAGAGAAGCTGAGAGACGTTTGTCCTACACATTCACAAAACACAGCGATACAGGATTAAAATTAGAGGGGAAAATCTTCCACTTAAAAAAAGAAAATTAATACGTTATTAATTAATCCTTGCAATGGAGCGATCTACTCATCTACCTGGATCAGATTCCCAGAAGTCGCCCAAACTTCAAACATAAGGAAGAACCAAACCATACCTGCACACTCGTCCAGTCTCTCAGGCTGACACTGGCAGACAGATGGCGCTGTAGGACCAGAACGGACACACTGCATGTCTGCCGGACAGGACTGACCTTCACAAAGCTCCACAGTGGTGGGGCATGTGCCTCCTGCTCAGAGAGAGATACAGAAATATTAGGAAATAGCATTGTATACATATGAAAAAATTCTTTATATTTATTTTAGTCTTTAATGTATGTATGCATCTCCGTGTGTTTACAAGAAGAGAACAGAAGTTATGACTAATACTGATTAGCATGAGTGCTGTGCTCACCAGGGCAGGTGCAGGTGTCTGTACGGCTGAACCTTGGTGACACCAAGCTGGCCCTCTCTGTGCTGTACGTTACAGGCGATCCACTCTCCATCACCAGTGTCTGTTCACACACCCTGTCTCCACACTCCAGCTCCCCAGAACAAGCGCTGCTCACCACCACCGCCCCAGCTAGGACACCTCGAACCTGGCCCCGCGTTGCTGCTTCCTCCAGCTTCGCAGACAGCTCCTGCCGAGAGTAGAACCCACCCATCCGTCCGCTGCCTGATGTCTCTGGCCGCTCCATGGCCAGAAGCAAGTCCACATCAGATGTCCCCATCACTGGTTGAATACTGAGTATGTGGAGGGGATCTGGTTGTCCCGGTGACCATTTCCAGCCAGCTAGTCCACGTAACATCAGTTTGATCTGGCTCAGGTAGCGACCAAGCAAGTCCTCCGGGGACAGGGAGCGGAAACGTAAGTTCAGGGCTGAACGCAGCAGCACATCTGTCACCTGTTCGACCTGGACTGACACATCAGCTATCACAGCGAATCGTCCGTCACTCACTGTGGCGTTCATCTGATATCTGAGAGAGGACAAGGAAATGTTGTATTTTGATGCAGATTTTCCATAACATACTTTTTTTCTGTGTGTGTGTGCGAGTGAGTTGTGTGTTGGTGCGGTGCAGTGTGTACCTGCCAGGTTCCAGGCCCGGCAAGGCCACGATGCTGCCATCCTGCCTGCTGATTGAAAACATGCTCTTGGGCTGAGGCTTCTGGGTAAATGACAGAGCGTCATTGGGGTCGCGGTCGGTAGCGTAGATCCGACCGACAGGGCCGCCCTGAAAGGTATCTGTTACCATGACAATGAAGATTTCCAGGGGGGAGACGGTGGGTTTGTATTGGCTGTTCCCGATGACCCTCAGAAATACCCAGGAAGAAGAGGTAAGACTTGGCTTACCAGAGTCACTTGCCTAAGAGACGAAAACAAAGTTATAGTGAGATATTCAATGACTCTTGCAGTTGAAAAGTAAAAGAAAATTACTTACAGCCATCAATATTAAAAGATAGACCCTCCAACACCACCATATTGGTGGTGCTAATAGCTGCTCCATAACAGAAATGTGCTTCAGCTTTGCAGTGAGAGACTTTGTAAGCAAATGGCGGTGGTGGCTGTGTGTGTATCCATGCTGACAAAATGTGTTTGTCAGTCAACCTCTCCTGATTATATTGGTTTAAAAAAACATCAGTCTCTAACCTGGATTTCAAGAGTGAACTCTCTGGGGGCTTCAGGGCCAATTACACGGTTGGACCTCAGAGTCCCAGTCTGGTCCAGGGAAAGGAAATTTCCCTCATTTCCTGACACGATGCGAAACTCAAAGGGAGGACCGTTTCTAGGGGAGTCTTTATCGCTGACTGACAGCTTCAGCAGGGTGGTGCCAGCAGCTTGATTTAGCTGGAAGTATATAGAGAGAAGTTAATATGATGCTCAGAGGCTCAAACGCACAGAGGCAAAAACACACAGACTATTACCTGTATGACGGCTGTGGAGTTGGCAGGGGTGAAGACAGGAGGGTTGTCGTTAACGTCGGAGATGTCGATGTTAACTGTGACAGTGGAGGACATGGCAGGAGAGCCACTGTCAAACGCCTGCACTGACAAAGAGTACCTGGAGACCTAAATGGAGCAGAAGTGAATGAGAGTGCCATGTAGCATCTGTATGTATCAGGCAACATGGTAAGCACTGCTATGCTTGCATAATGTGGGACTTCACTGGGTGCTGACCTTGAGCTAATGTGGTATTTTCTGTCTTGACTCTGCTCATGAACCATAAAATTACTATTGATTGTTTATGAGATATTGTACTTAAAGATGCATCCTTACTAGTTCTCTGTCGAGCCGCTTATTGACTTTGAGCAGTCCTGTTACAGGGTCAATCCAGAAGTGGTTGCTACGGTCACCTTTCAGGATAGAGTAGGTGATTCGCCCATTTACCTGACTGTCCAGATCTTCTGCCAATACCTAGAGGACACACATACAGAATGAAATGAAATCTAATGAAAAAGGGAAGTGTATAAGTAGGAGTATAGATAGACCAATATAAGGGACCAAAATATTACCCTTGTAATTGTCTGCCCAACCGATGCATCCTCGCTGACCAGAACATTGTAGATGTCTTGACTAAAGGTCGGAGCGTTGTCGTTGACATCCATGAGTTCGATGGTAACCATGGTGGCAGTGCTGAGAGGAGGGTTCCCGCTGTCCCAGGCCTCAACCGTGAGGTAGTAGTCCTTACACACCTCAAAGTCCAAATCATCCGCCACAGAAATGGAGCCTAAAACGTACACATAGTTCAGTATATATATGTTATAGTAGTAGTAGATTTAGTAGATTAATAGAGATGAGATTAAATTTTGCACTTTGATATGAAAGCAACACACCACATACAAATACGTCTGCTCACCCAGGTTTCTGTCTATGGTGAACTTTCTTAACTCGTTGCCCGACCGGATGTTGTAGGTGATCTCAGCATTAGGTCCGATGTCGGCGCTGGTTGCCAAAACTCGTAGCACCTCAGTTCCCACAGCTACATCCTCTGGGACAGTCACAGCGTAGTCCCTCCTCTGGAAGACTGGAGCGTTGTCATTCACGTCCAGCACCAAAATGGTCAAATCAACCTGAGGGAGACACAAAAGGCTTTAACAGGACTCCCGACCAATTAATTTGTCTGCGTTGCTCCCGGCCCTGTGTGTTGAGTTTCAGTGCCACAGACCATGGACCCACAAAGGCTTCACTAACAAGATAGGAGACTTAGGCAAAAATCAATCAAAGTGTGTGTGCACCAAAGGCTGAGAGAGAATTCCTTGGCTGCTAGATAAATGTTAAAGATTTGTAGCATAACTGATGCAGATAAATGCTGTTTTTGCTCTATGGAATCTGAGTCAGCCTTTTATCTTTCGCGATACCGTCGTGGTATTTCTGCTTTTGGAGGGAGATTCAAAAATGTGGTTTAAAAGAAAGGTGTGATGTTACAGAAACAAAAAGTTAAGCTTATTATTTTTAAAGTTTTGGCTTTTGTATGCCTTGTTTCCACTTATTTTACTACACTGTTCAGCCTGGTTATATATGGGACAGGTCTGTTGATTTGAGGCCGTTTGTGTTGTTTTGATTTTGTGTATTTATCTGGTTTTGTGTGATTTATGTTGTTTGTTCTTGGTGTGAGTCTTTTGATAAATGTTTATTGTTGTGGTTGGTGTGAATCAGATGCACATGCTATAATTCATGATAAGCAGGGCAGGGTTTATTCTGATTCAAATGGCTCTGTCAGAGACACACTTGATCTCAGTTCCACTTACTGCAAGTGGGATACCACCAGTGCTTCTAGTATTGCTATTATTATGTTACTGAGCCTTCAACAAATACTCCAACAACTCACAGAACCACTACTGTTCCTACCACTGCTATAACTGCTATTACAGCTACAGCTAGAAAATATAACATAAAGTGTCAGCACTGTGGACAGCGGACAAAGGCATCTAACAGCCTAGTGGGTGTGAGAGAGACAACACTGCTTCAGCTTGTCTTGCGGTCTTTCCCTCCCACTTTCTGCACTGCCTCTGTCTCTGTAACTGTCACCTTCCCCATCCCACCCACTGCACGTTTTGATGAAGATTTATCTTAATTAAAATCTACTAGGTTCTCTATCTCATCTCTTCAGTAAACAACATGTATTTATTCATTGGCTTATTTTATTCATGCGTACGGACAGAAATACAGATTACACATCACCAGATAGATGACTCCATTGGCTGACTGATCTGCAATTTAATGTGTAGTGTATGAAATTCGAATTACCTTATTAGGATAAAATGGTTTAATTACAAAATGACATCTATTTTTGTTTTAAGAAATAATTGATGCTAATTCCTCAGAGGCCGTGTTAATCACTTTGTATCTGATTTAATTACTCAGAAAACATTGATTATATCACGTAAAATATAAATGTGGAGACTGTGGGGAATTTAATATTGTTTGCCAGTACATTTTATAATATAACTTATTATATGATTATTAGTTACCAGCTTATTTTAGTATATGTGCCAGTTTTTTGTGGATTGTAAGTATTTTTTGCAGTGACACTCCCTGCACAGTTAGTGGATCTACTGAACAGTAGGACAGAGACTGAACCTGTGTCACCTGAACCTCCCATGTACCTGTGAGGACAGTGCCCCCTGTTGGCCAGCTTGATCAGTGGCCTGTACACGAATGCGGTAGGAGTCTCGGCTCTCTCTGTCCAGTGATTTCTCCAGTATCACCATCCCAGATATTGGGTCGATGGAGAAGAAACCCTTGGCTGAATCCACCAGAGAATATACCACTGTACGGTTAAGACCTAAAGAAGACAGCAAACAAATTCATGAAGAGAGAAGACTCTCTGAAAGTTCTTCTTCCTTTCGATGCAATCATCCTTTTGATCAGAGAGACAGATACAAATTGTACGTGACGCATGGTCATGCTCCAAAATACAGCTGCAAAGTTTGAAATTCTTAGTGACACCGAATTGAACCTGCATTTATTGCATGTAGGAAACCTCGCTCGGTATACTACATACCAAACATGTGACAGTGTAACATCGTACCAGCTTACCTTCATCAGGGTCGCTGGCTTGCAGCCGCGTAAGCAAAGCTTTGGGTGCTGCGTTCTCAAACACACTAGCCAGGTAATGAGGGGAGGAGAATGACGGGGCATTGTCATTCACATCCAACACTTTGAGGGAAATGTCAGAGCGGCAGAACAGCCCTCCCCCATCGGTTGCCTGGGCAATGAGTTTGTAGGCAGGTGTCATTTCTCGGTCCATGACCGTGGCCGTACGCAGCTCGCCTTAGGACACAAATGGAGAGATTTCAAAGCTGCAGAAAGGAGGTTTAATCGCTGGTGTATGGCACTGTTCTGATCATAAACAAAACAAACCTATAGAAAAAATAATAACTGAATGTACCAGTGTTTGCATCCATGTAGAAATCTTCGACACCGATGCCAAACAGTGAATATTGAATCTCAGCGCTGGAGCCTGAGTCAGCATCTGTTGCGCCCACTGTCAGAATGCCCTTGTTAGTGGGAATGTCCTCAGGAAAAGAGGCACTATACACCGCCTGTCACAACACACACACACACACACACACAAAAATGCAACTGTCCAACACATCAAAAAACACATTAAACTGGGCACTGCATCCATTATCCCTGCTGACAGAACCAGCACAATACAGTTAAGTGCCCTTTTCTGACCCTGTTCCACCCCTGCCCTCACTATTTCACCAAACACAGAGTTGGTACAGTGCAGCATGTCCCACCCTGCTGCTTTTGCTCTGTCACATCAGTTATCCAGTAAATGATTTATTGATATCTAGAGCTAAAATCATGAAAATGAGAAAATTAATCTGCAAGTATCAGTTTATAGTTCCAGGTTCTCTGTTAGAAAACTGAATAACTTTGCATTTTTGACTCTGACAGCTTGTCAGAGGAAAACAGCAACTTTAGGTCGTCACATTGGGCTTTAGGAAATTGTGACTGTGTGAAAAATTGAGATTTTTTCCATTTATTTTCTGACATTTTCAGCATTTTCAACAATCAGCTGATTTATTAATAGTGGAAAATAACTCTTAATAATAACCCCTAAAACTAATTCAATAATCAATTATCACTGAAATCACTGACGACTAAAACGAGCATATGTGATATGGGCAGTAACAGAACTACTGCACTACTTCTGCTATTGTGTAAAAATACTACTGCTATCACTAGTGCCACAAGTATAGCAAGTACTACTAATACTATTTATGCTACTCCTTCTAGTCCTGCCTCTACAATGACTATGGCAAGTAGCAGAAGTGGCAGTAGTACCTGTATCACTCAGTCAATTACTATTACTACCACTTGTGCAACAGACTGCCACCACTGCCACTACTTCAAGTGGCAGTAGCAGTTGACTCAGGTCAAAACTGCTTCTCTTACTATAATACTAATAATATAAAAAACCTGTGAACATGGTGCTGACAACATAGTTATAGTGCAGTGTCTGACACTTAATGTCTTTTAACGCATTTGATGCTGCTACTGTGTAAAGCCAGAGAAACCACTTTGTAGTTACACAGGTCTGACAGGTCTGAGAACAGAAAGAATATAAGAGAAGTACAGGGAGACCGGGAGAACTGATTTCAAAGAGAATTAAAACAAGTTTAGAGGGAGAATGAAAGTTTCTCAACTAATAACGTAACACTGAAGAACTGCAGATTATTACTAAACGAAAAGGAAAATTCTCAGAAGATTACTCAGTCAAATTATTTTCCCTTTTCACAGTGATTTTCCTCTCATAGATCAGCCTGTGGCACAGGAGTAACACTAATTCTAGGATGGCTTTTGACCATTGATTGCTTTTTACCTCTTATTCCTGTCATTTGTTTGCATGAATTCTGTTACGTGTGTAATTTAAAGAGCACTGTTCACCAGCTTTTAACTGTGGGTATCTTCAAGAATATCATTATGTCACACACTACATGAAAGGGCCCCTTAAATAAAGTTCAAAGACAATTTGTTTGAATTAATTAACAATGAGTTTGTACTTTGGTGCACTATAGAACGGAGAATCAATATTTTAACTAAGCAAGACCCGCTGTACTCATGCAGCCACGGTTTTTTGCTTTCTCACCAAGTCATAAATATGCAAATTTTAACATTATTCAACACATTAATTTTCTGAGCTAAGTCATCCTTAAAATTACCAAACAAAAAGTTCATCGTTGTGGAAACTGGGTCCTCAACTTACTCTTGAGACTTTCTAATTCAGAAAATCAACATTGTATTGTATTGTATGTTGTCACCAGGTATTGGAAGGTGATTATCATCATTGTTGTGGGATTATTATTTCTTTACTCTATTTAATTTATTTATTGCTGTTTTTGTGTGCCTGTAAAGGGCTGTATAAATAATAGTTGAGTTGAATGTAGCCACAATCACTTGATTTTTGCACTGTCCATATACTTATTATTTAAACAAAAAATACTGTACTCTTTTAATTTTTTGACAAAACACTAATTGGAATGTGGTTAGCCTGGCGACAAACAGGTAAGTTCTCTGTGTTTGTTTTCTCTTCCATTTACTTATTTGTAATTTCATTTTACCCGTTTCCTTATCTGTTTATCTCTGACCTGGTTGCAGATGGGACTGTTGTCGTTGGCATCCATAACAGTGACTTCTACTGCAGTGCGAGCAACGTATAGGCCATCGCTGGCTGTGATGTTGAGCAGATACCAGTCCTGCTGCTCCCGGTCCAGCAGGCCGCTCACGTAGACCTTCCACTCCCCCTGCACAAGGGCCAGACCAAACACACCCCGCGGGTTTCCTCCTGGAAAATGTGAGGATGAGGATTAAAATGCTGAAAATACACAGCAAGGAATGAGGTAAGGATTCATTGTAACAGATTGTGAACAAACTGGAAGTCTTATCGATTCACAAGATCAGTAAGCACCAGCTCCCCTGCCATCCACACACAAACACCCACAAATGATACAGGTACCCTTTGTCACAATCAATAAACATAAATCACCAAAGTGTAAACCAGACTGGTGGTGTAGCAGCAATGGCCTTTCAGAGTTTAAAAAGCTGACCTTTTAATACAACGCTTCCATTAGGCCAATCAGTATTTTTAAATGCCAGAACACGAGGCCAACATATATCATCCTTAGTCATTATCAGAGATTATTACGTGAATGGAAAACATCTAGCTCAGCATCAGTGTGAGAGCTTTGCTGGAGAGGCCTCACACTGTATTTTTATTACACCCATAAAAAAAAGGAGTGACCACACAAATGTGACTCGTGTGTGAGTCTGTGAAAGGCTACTACTTTGTTTATTTTTGAATTTCCAACAAATACACTGATTTAACATAGTTTTGCAAGAATCGTTTAAAGCAGAGGTTTTGAGGTTGGTTGGTTCTGTTGAAAACTACAGTGTATAACAGAAACTATTATTGGTTGCTAATATTTTTTTTTTGTTGAATTGAGAAATAAAAGCCTGAATATACAGGGTTTCTTGACCTAGCTTGAAATGTTGTGTTGTATAACACATACCTTGGAGTATTACAATAAAAAAGAAATATAAAAAAACAAAAGGTTAGTCATGTTTGACATTTGAGTTCAAATTTATTTAAAATTTGACCTTTGATAAAAGCAACCCCATCAGGCCAATGAATAATTTTTATTCAACTCAACCTTACGTCACTGCATGAGGGAAAATCACTGCAGCACAGAATGTGTGGAACTACATTATGTTAGAGTTCTTGTGATTTCCTCACCAGTGATATAAAAGCTGACTTGACGGTTTTGATCTGTGCCATCTCGGTCTTTGGTTTTCAGAACAGCCACCACCTCGCCGAGGGGGTCGCTCTCTTTTACGGCACCCCGGTAGAGCTCCCTCTCAAACCGCGGTGGGTTGTCGTTAACATCCGACACAGTGATGGTCACCACTGTGGTGGAGGAGAGAGACTGCGACTCCCCCAGATCGGAGGCCACTACTTCAAAGCTGTAGCTGGTGCAGGCTTCATGGTCCATCTGACTCACGGTGGTGATCCAGCCTGTTTTACTGTCGATGGCAAAGACAGAACTCGTAGTGACGGGGCCACTGAAGGAGTGAGCCCCCTTTGTCAGATCCACGTTGGAGGTGAGCAGAGGCCCAAGTCTGTAGGCTACCTGCAACTCAAAAAAAAAAAAACATAGCTTTTCAAAGAATCTCCCAACACTCTGAACTGAACTACTGAACTGATAAATGTATTTGTAGCAAAAAGCAAAAAGAACTGTCACACACCTGTCCATTGGAGCCCCAGTCTGGATCAAGGGCGCGCACTTGGACCACTCTTGTCCCTATAGGCATTCCCTCCATCACTGTGGCTACATAGGTGTTGGTCTCAAACACCGGCTTGTTGTCATTCACGTCTAAGATCTGAAAAATGACAAATCTTTAGTATTTTCAATTCAATTCAGATAGAAAATGGAAACAAAACGGCTAACAGACTCTGTGTTCAACCCGCATCACCAACCTTAACCTCTACGTCTACGGTGGAGACGGACTCGATCAGGTCTCTTCTTGTTGTTGCTGCGACCTTGAAGCGGAAGATGCTGACCTGTTCGTAGTCTAGTGGCTTGACCAGACGGATCAGACCTGTCTCCCTCTCCACAAGGAAAGTCCCTCCCTGGTTGCTGTCGAACGTCTCTCCCCCAACTACAGTGAAGAACCCGGTCTGTCCGGGACCCATGTACACAGACCCTAGGGCCGTTCCTACCGCTGTGTCCTCTGGTATGGTGAAGGAGTACTGAGGCTGGCTGAAGGAGGGAACAAATGCATCTGGAGGGACAACGTGGATGAAGGCTGAAACCAGGGAGTGTTTGGCTGGCGAGCCGCAGTCCGTGGCTTTGACGAAGAAGGAAAGCACCGTCCCCTGGAGGTGGTCCACAGTGCTTTTAGTCATCATCCAGCCGCTGTCTGGCTCCACCTGGGTAACAGCAAAATCACACTGTTATTTTAATGTACTTTAGAGACAACAGAACTTTTACATTCTGACTCTCTGTCTGAACTCAGACACAGCTCTCAGTCCGATAGCGTCTTGCTGTTCTGGCCTCTGGCTTGAGCTGGATAGGATTTTTACTTTTTTTTTTTTTAATTTATCCTTTTATTTCACAAAACAGAGCATGGTAAACAATGTTATTTGAGCTTCCACCTGTTATCGATATGTATGTGCAATACATATCGATAACATTGTACGCAACATTAGCCTTTTATACTCCAGCTTGTTATTACATTTAGTCGTTGCTGTTTAATTGCTATTTAATTGTGTTTCCTTTTTTAACAGTGAAAATTGAATTGAAGCATCAATCTCAATGTAACACTATTTTGATTAGGTGGGTAGAAATGGACAATCTACAGCTAACAGATGGCTGCTAATCCACTGAAATGGGGAGAGGGTGTCAGCTGAGAATAGCTGTTAACTGAAAAACAGCATTCAGTTCGAGTTTTAATAAGGTTCACTCTTATTAAACACAACTTTTGAGGTTTAGACCTGGTTAGTGGTTAAGGGAACTGAAGAGATGTTTGCATTTCTATTTTAAACTACGAAAACAGCTGTGTGAAAAGTTTAAGAGTAAAATGTGCTGACCTCCAGCACATCAACCAGCGAGAGGCGTGCCTCGCTGTATAGGGAGTAGGTGATCCTTCCATTAGACCCAGCATCGGGGTCAGTGGCTTGGATCTGCGTGACCAGAGAACCCTTGGCAACGTTTGCTTTAATGCTCATGCGGTACTCCACAGCTCTGAACCGAGGAGCATTGTCATTCTCATCTGCAAGAACCACTCGCACTGTGCAAAACGATGCACGGCCTGGAAAAAATAACAGAAAAAAACTGCCTTATTATGCTGTTACCATCGCTGTAGGTCATTCTGGTCATTCCATAAAATGCAATGCATATGCTTAACTATTCATAAATCTTCAGGAGTGCGGGATCTGTCTGGTCAGTGTCCAGAATCATACCTCCACCATCCAGGGCCATAACGGTCAGCACCATGTCCTTGTTAAGAGGATTTTCTCTGTCTAATTTCTGAAGAGTGGATATCACTCCATCTGCGTCAATGGTGAACTGAGTTTTCCCAAGGTCATTGATGAAGGAATAGGTGATCTGGCCAAACAACCCGGAGTCCTCATCTGTTGCACGGACCTGCAGGTCCATACAGAAAGTCAGGATTGTTCATTACAGGATGCTCCTGCATTATTAATGGAGAAAGATTCCTGTAACGAAACACTACAGAGTAGTGAGAAAGTAAACTTACCTGAATGACTTTTGACCCTGGAGGGGCATTTTCTTGGACCTCAGCCAGGTAGAACCTCTGGCTGAACACCGGGCTGTACAGGTTCGCTCCCAGGACACGTATAATCACCTGTGAATCAGCGTCACTGTTATAATCATCGTCACTATCATTATCCTTATTATCTGCTGACAGATCACTGGCTGATTTGTCAGAGATGATCATGTCAACAAGGTAAGAGCATCAGGCCTGTCTAGTATGAGTTACAGCTGCAAACAGGTACGCTGTGTTCATGTCATGTCAGAGGAAGAGGAAACAACATGTCACGTGGGCTATAAAAGATGGTGGTAACAGAGCCAAAAGAGTCCCGCATGCCCCACTTGTAATTACCACTAAGAGACAGATGTGAACATTTGTTTTCCAGTTGGCAGCTCATCCTCTTAGCAAATCTGATATGACGTGAACACACAATTGCAGAGCTGCTCAGCAGCCAGTTCTAAAAAAAAAAACAAAATAAAAACTGCAATCCTACTGGACAGCTGCCGATGTTTGTAATAAATTTGAAGCGAGGGGTTGCTAAAGAAGGTCAGCTTGCTGTTTATAAACACCGCAAAGGTTAAAAAACAGAACATCGGTCAACAGAACTAAATTGTAAGTGCCGAGGAGCTGCGTCACCTGAGCAGTGTTGGTGAAGACGCCATCTGACACAGACACATTGAGCTGATATGAGAGTTTCATGCCTTGTCTCCTCTTGTTAGACAGACTGAGCACCCCTGTATCTGGCTCCATCATAAAAGTCATCCTCTCATTCCCTGAGAGAATACTGTACCTGAGGGCATATAAAAAAAAAAAAAGAGTGATGTTTTACCATGTTATTTTGCTCAGAAGCTGCTGGAAATCAAAGTATATACTTTTGTGTACTTTGTTTTGAGCCAAAATGGCTTGACAAAAAAGAAAGAGATGGAGAGAAAATTAAGCCATTTTTATGGCCAAAGCACAAAACAAAAAAAGCCTGGTGAGAACTGCGCTTTTTGGAACACAATGATTAGAAAAGCTTAGGAATATATTCTTCAATGAGAAACCTACAAAAATACTAATCATCACTGGTACAAAACATTACCTCAAAAACACCAAAACGGGGACTTTTAAAAGCTTTTTTTTTTTTCTTACCTCAACCTATGAGCATCACAGATGTCAGCATCTGACGCCTGAACACAAGTAACAAAGTGTCCTCGCGGAGCCAGCTCGCTGACGAAAGCTTCGTACAGCGTTTGGCTGAAATTAGGTGGATTGTCGTTTGTGTCAGTAACAGTTACAGTTACACTAACATCACTGCTGAGGGCAGGGTCTCCACTGTCCGTCGCTCTGACAATGAAGTTGTAGCGCTGGGTGAGCTCATAGTCAAGCAGGCGTGCCGTGAATATCAGTCCGCTGTTACTGTCGATGTGAAAGTAGTCGCTGCTGTTGTAGATGTCAGATAGGATCTGGTAGCTCACCACGGCGTTCTTCTCTGTGTCTTGGTCCTGGGCAAACACCTACAGTGAGAGTAACATTAAACTTTACACCGCCTCATGCATTATTCAAGATAAGATCTGATTTGTTTACCCTGATATACTCTATAGCTACTACAGTGCCCACACTGAGTCCAAATGAGAAAAGTAAATAAAGCTCTGAGATACTGTGAGGACACAGTCGCATCTAAAACCACATCAAAAGATTTGTTGAACATCCAGTATGATCATTTTGTTTAAAAAGTAGAGAATTATACTGTCTATGCAACCAGTGTCAGATCATCAAATACCAAAACATGTAAAAGTGAGGAGGCAAAACTATTTTACTGTTGGTTTGATCAAGTGTTTTGGGTTCCAATCACAAACTAAAATTTTTATTCATATGTATGATGATGTCCCAAAAGCCCAAACATAAATTTGTAAATTTGTGTTTTTAAGGCACCATAAGTTCATCGTGTTCATCGTGATCAATTTTTCTTAGACTGCCCTCTTGATACTTTTAAAATTACCCATAATTCTCCAACTTATTTCAATGACTGACTAAACGACTAAAAGAAAGTACAACAACAGCACTGGGCAATTATTCGCTAAAGGTCAAGAGAGTCCAGTGAGAAATTTCTGGGGAAATATCACACTATTCTTTCATAAATAAATGATCTGGCATCTAATATTCATCCACAATACCGCTGAAGTGAGTCTTAAGTGTAAACAATCATTCACTCAGAGCACACACTGGACTGACTCAATTAACAAAGACACACACACCTGTAACACGGTTGTGCCAATCATGGAGTTCTCGGGAAGAACAGTGGAGTACGAGTTATTCTGGAACAACGGCGGGTTATCGTTTACATCCAACACGACGATGTCCACATCGACCTCAGACTTTGCCCCAGTCATGGTATCTGTAGCCTTCACCGTTAACCGGTAGTACTGCATGGTCTCATAGTCTAACGGGTAGATCACGCTAATGATTCCTGTGTCAAAGCCGATGTCAAACTGGAGGGACGGGTCCCCGTCCATGATGCTGAAGATGACGCTCTGGCCTTCGGGACTGGTGGCATTGATACACAGGACAGAGGTGGAGATGGCCACATCCTCTCTGACAGTGACACCGTAGAAGGGCTTGTCAAACACCGGCATGGCTTTATTCACTACAGTAACAGGCAGCTCTACCTCACTGGACAGAGGGGGGAAACCGCCGTCAGTGGCCACGAGAACCAGCTTGTACTCTGCGTTGGATAAGTCTGCTTCGAAAGCTCGCTTTAAGGTCAGCTCTCCTGTCACAGGATTCACCTGCATGGAATATGTAAAGACTAGTTTGTAACATTAGGAGAGAAATAGTATACAAACCCATGAATTTTCAAATGTATTGCTCCCATATGAAATCAAGAAAAATGAATTTAAGAGCAGGGAAGATGCAGCTCTCACCTGAAAGTTCCTGTGCTGCTCCTTCAGGCTGTAAGTCACCTCGCCATTCTGACCGTAGTCTTGGTCGATGGTTGAGACCCTGAAAATAGCTGATCCTGGCTCTGCTTCCACCTGCACTGCAGCGTAGTAAGGGAGGTTCACAAACTCTGGGGCGTTGTCGTTCACATCCTGCACCTACGAAAGGACAGTTATTTTAAGAAAATCTAATGGGGTCATTGTAAAGAGAGTGAAAAAAAAAGCTTTGGTAACAGGGTCAGTAAACACTGTCCATGATCAATTTCTCTTTGTGTAACTGATAGCATATATTCTCCATCTGCTTGTTTTTGAAACTAATGTGCATCATGCATGCTGAAATAATCCAACGCAAAACATGATATTTTGATGTTTTAGGTTAATAAACGTCATGCATATATAATTTTACACAAAAATTTCCACACCTACCTGCACTTGTACAGTCACCCTGGCCACTCTCAGTATCTCATCTTCTCTGTTGACCTCCACCACCAGCTCATAACTGTCCCTCTCCTCTCGGTCAAAAGGCACACCAGTGGTGAGCACCACTCCACAGGTCGGCCGAATGATGAAGCGTCCACCGGGGTTCAGCAGAGTGTACTTCAGCGGCTCGTTGAGGCGGTGGCCGACCGTGCTGACAACGGTCACTAAAGTGACGTTGGGTATGTTCTCTGGGATGGAGGCGGAGTAGACAGGTAAGGTGAAGAGAAGGCCGCTGTCTATAGCTTCGCGGACAAGCACCGTTACCGACGCCACGCTGGAGAAACGTCCATCCCATACCTGGAAACAGACAAAAACAGAGTGGTAAGCGTGCCTTATTTGGTCCTTAGCATAGATGGGGAAAATGTTCTTTATACACAGCTGACTCAGAAGAGGCTACTGCAGAGGATGTAATACTGGAGTTTTAAATTCAATAAGATGTTGAATCCTGAGTAATGGAGATCTGGAGACCACCCATAGCTGAAATATTATACTTATCTAAGCTAGTGACAGGATATACAGAATATCTAATCAAGTGACATGTCCGCTGGTGGCCAATAACTTACCTTCACATTGAAGCGGTAACGATCTTTATTGAGGCTCTGATTGATGACGGTCACAAGTCCAGTGTAGCGCTCCACAGCAAAATACTCCGCGTTGTTGTCCACCAGGGAGTAAACTAGCATGGGGGTGATGGCCTTGTCAGGGTTCAGGGTGAGGTCGGAGGTGATATCAGGGTCAAAAGCTTCAACCCTAAGGACCTCGACTCCCATGTAGGTTGGCAGGAGGAGGACTGCCTCGTAGGTGTCCTGGGAAAACTTTGGAGGTGAGTCATTGATGTTGATCACCTTAGAAGGGGCAGAAACACAGATCTTTGTTAATAATCTCAAACTAATTCAAATCTTACAGAGGAATCAAAGCGTCAAGATGGTTTTTGAAGCAGTGAAAGCTGATTCATATGTCATTTACTTACCTTTATGAGCACCTCTGCTGGGCTGTCAGCACTCCTAGGAGGCTGACCACTGTCTCTGACATGGACCCGGAAGAGGAACTTGGAGAAGGTCTCATAGTCCAGACTGGCAATCGTTCTAAAATTTAAGAACCGTTCAAATAAGAAGAAAACCCTTCTTTGCCCCAGAAATTAAGAAATTAATTACTATTTCAGTCTATAAGCAGGTGAATCAAACATCCTCTGTGTCGATGTCACTGGTCTGACTTTTACACGTCACCTACCGAATCGATCCAGTCCCCGAATCCACGCTGAAAAACATGCGAGCAGTGTCGTCTATGATCTGGAACACTAACAGGGCGTTGTGATTTCGGTCCCTATCAGTTGCCTGGATGACTAAAGGGCTACCATCCTCTCCCAGGACCACACTGTTGAGTGGAGCAGCCTCACTGATTTCGCCCACATACCTGTCATAGTAAAAAAAAAAAAAATTATACGCTGTCAGTACTCAAGATAGCTCGGTAAAGAGCACAGGAAACCTCTACTCTCTCTCTACTCTGTAAGTTGGCTTTGACCATCAGTGATACCTGATTTGTTGGAAGACAGGTGGACTATCATTGACATCCCCCACCTGGACGATGACAGTGGTGCTGGCCTCCACCCCAGCCATGCTCAGGGCATGCACCACCAGAAAGTAGGATGTTGTTTGCTGCCAAAACAAAGAAATATTATGAGGAAAAGTGCTGTTTTATAATGTTACACAGATGCCTAAAATCAGGACAGGCCATAAAATGATATCAAACATTTTCAGCTTAAAATTTCCACTGTTCAAAATGTAATTAAGTAATGGAAGTTAAGGGGAACTGTGGAAGTCAAGACAAGAAGTGGAAGAAGCCAAGAAAACATTAAGGTAAAACTGCACATCTGCTGGGCAGAAGGGCAAAGCAAAAGCCCTGTATGAATGCAAAGGAGCTGCAGGAAGGTTTAGCTGACACAGGAATGGTGTTGCATGGTTACACTGTTCAGCGCTGATGCACAAACAGGGTCGATGTGGAGGAATCATCAGTAGGAAACGTTTCCTGCGACCTCATCACAAAAGGGAAGTATGCAAAGCAACATCTGCCCTGGCTTCTACAACAGGAAAATGGTCAAAGCCACGCCCCAAATTTTGGCATAAACTACAGTGCTCAAAGACACACTAGCGGGGTTACTGAGTAGTGGGGTGCCCGAACTTTTGCACATACCACAATTAGCACAGGTTTGTTTTTTGTTTATGACATTACATTGTGTTTGAAGAAAGGCTGAAGAAGTTTTGACTTCTGTTCACCTCAAAAACCAATAAAATATATTATTTTCCCTTGTTGAAATGGAGCTATGTTGAAATGAGAAACATTAACAAACCTCAAAGTCAAGTAGTTTGCGTGTGCTGATTACACCCGTGTGTTGGTTAATGAAGAAGCGGCGCTCCTCGTTGCCCCTGTTGATATCATACGTGAGTGCTGAGCGGCTGAGGGCGCTGACGGTGGTCACATACGTTCCAATAGTGCTGTTCTCCATTATCTGCAATTACGAAGTCATCGGTGATATGATTTTATGCACTTTGGTGAGTTATGTGCATTATTTCATTTATGAAACTCAATTTACCTACTGAATATCTGTCCATAGATTTACCATTAATCCCTCCCTACCATCTTCCAGCCTTTCTTTAATTCAATCTATCTGTCTCTTCCCAGCCCTCTCTCCCATGCACCCGTCCTTTAAGCCTGCCATCTCTCTCGTTACCTCAGCCTGGTACTCCTTCTGAGAAAATTTGGGTTTGGAAAAGTCGGAGAGTATCATGGAGATGCGAACTGAAGCTGTGGCCATTAATGGAGGAAATCCACTGTCTGTGACGCGAACAGTGAGGGTGTAAAAGCCCACACAGGTGTGATCCAGGTCCCGGGCAATGAAGATAAGGCCTGTGGCGTTATCGATGCCAAACACACCACGGGTGTTACCTGAAAGCAGCAGAAAGGTTACAGACATCATTACTGGTAAATATGAAAAACAGAATTCTAATCCCAATTTGTTCTGTCTTTAAAAAGCATGTCACAGTTCAGCCAAAACACTGTTTAAAACATAAGAAAATAGATAAAACTAATAAACTACTTTCAGATAGATTCACACCTGCTTCTATAGTATACGTGAGTTGTCCATTAATCCCATTGTCTTTGTCTAAAGCTGTCACTTGCAGTACAGAAGTGCCTACGGGAGAAGACTCGAAGGCCACAGCATCATAAACGGTGCTGGTGAAGTAGGGGATGTTATCATTGGAGTCCTCCACCGCCACCAGGATACGAGCCAGGTCACGGTTAAATGGAAATTCCTGATCCTTGACCTACAGCAGCATCAGGTAAAATGAGAGATGAATATGGATAGCGTTGTAGGAGGCGATAAATGAAGGAAATCAGCTAAATTTAAGTAAGGCAGGCAGAGGTGCCAAGAGGAGCATCATTTGGAAGAGAGTACAGGGACACACACATAAATTAACTCACACAGGCCTGTGGTAACAGCCAACCAAACACACACAGAAACTGACTTTCTTCCATGTCTCCCTTCTCACCATAATAGTGAGGATGTGCTGTGTTCTGGCCTCGTAGTCCAGCCTGTCTGCAGTGTAGACGACTCCTGTGCCAGGATTGACCCTGAACAGTCTCATACTGGCTGGGTCCACACTGCCATAGATGGAGAAGCTCAAACGGGCACGCTCGTCCACGTCTGATGCTCTAACACGCAGTAGCTCCATGTCAACTGGCGCGTCCTCCGAGACACTGACGTCATAGGCCGGCTGTGAGAAGACTGGAGGGTTATCGTTGCTGTCTTGTACCCGGATGAACACCTGAGTGACAAAGAGACAGGTGGGTACAGAGTAGACTTGTGCTCAGTATATTATCCTTCAGGATAACAGCCCCGCTGTGGAGTTAGCTTTTTTGGTGACTGATTTTTTCATTTGCAAAGGAGAGATTGAAACTATTATTACTGTCTATTCACTGTAAGGCAGAGCAATTTTTAAGGTGCGTTTCTAAACTGGGCAGCGTGTTGTCTAAAAGAGATGTGGGCAATCTTTGTATTTATACAAACACTTGACATTTACTTGCCCAGGCTAATCCCATTAATCCACTGATATCAAGGATTTCCCTTACAAGGCAGACCTTCTAGGGCAGCCAAGACAGGAGGAGCACAGGAAATGTCAAAGACAGAACAACAAAAAGCACATTTCATAGCCAGCAAGAGATAATTTCAGAAAAAAAGGGAGTTCAAGAGCAGGAAGGAGGAAAGCTGAGAGTAAACAGCTCCCCTAGGAAGAAGCAACAGTAATTGAATTGGATGTGGGTCTGGAGTGTGTAAGAGGCAGTGCCAGTGCATAACAAATCAAAAGTGTGTGTACCTGTGCTGTGGCAAAGTTGGTCCCATCTGTCACCTGGACAGTCATGTTGTACACAGACTGCACCTCTGCATCCAGGGGCTTGGCCACAACTATAGTACCCACCCCGACTTGAAGGTCAAACTGCATGTCAAAACTCCCTGGAATCGCACACACACACACACATAGTTCACACTGAGTTTCAGTCATTTAGTATTCACACTGTGTGCTAAACTCAGGTGCTCTAAGTTATTACTGTGTAATTGTTTTGGCCGGGCGCCTGTGTCTGGAGCTGGAGGGTCTGTGAAATAAAATGAACTGAAATGCAATGCAATGTAGCGCCGAACCCACTTGGCAGCCCGAGAGCTGTTAACAGCCACACAAACATCTGTCTTATCACTCCAAAACACAACCCATCTCAGAGATCAAAAACCTGCAGCCGGGTCTTTTCCACCGGCGGTGAGTGTACAGTTTAGAGGCTTAATGTTTGATTAGAGTGAGGCAGAGGATTGATATGTGTTAGGTATTCAGTACCATCCTTCGTCTCATTCCAACTCCTCTCTCGAGATATCTGGGAGCTTGAGCTCTCCTCAGCATATGAATACTGATTGGGCATTTTTCACAGAAGCACTGATGCGTGTTGAGTTGGAGCAAACCATGGGGATTCACGCTTTTTTTTCTTTTTTTTTGGGAGGAGAGGTTGGTCAATATTACACTACAGGGGAACAGTCTCACAACATTAAGAAAAACAGATATTACAGTCTGTCTCTAAATAAAAATAAGCATCCTGTTTCTTTCCTGTCTGTTAGAGGTGCCTCTACGGCATCTGATCATGTTTCACGGGTAGTTGTAATGTTTTTTTGTACGGTAGCTTCTGTTATTACACACGGTGTTACAAGATCTGAACAGGTATCTATAAGTATGCAAAAGAAATGGTTTAGTTTACATAATAAAATATGATTATTGCAAAGTATATGCACATAAATCTTTTCATTTGTGGTCCGTCCAATAGCGAAAAATGTATATTTCATTTTATACTTTTTAAAATTTGTCTTAATTTAAGTCTTAATTTAAGATAACAGCCTTGACTGCTGTCAGCAGAGAAGTGACAGGCATGACTAATAACTGAAAGATGCCCTGTGGAGTTTCTGTGTGTGCCCTGGGGAGCAATATTTTTGAGCGGTGCCGCTTTTGTTTGTATCACATATTCTACCAGCACGCACACAAGAATGCATATAAACAAAATGACACACGTCAGCCCAAAAAATAAATTCTGACACTGATTTGTGTGAAGGAGACTTTCAACTACTGTGGCAGCATCAGTGACACATAGTAGAGCACATTTCTTTTTCCTAAAAGCAACAAAAAAAGTTGTTAAACCTGGAATAACAGTTTTTGTTTAGCTTTTTCTTTCATTTATAACCATGTGGCAAATGTAAACAAATATTCACTCTACAATATTCATTATTCAGTGCAATATTCACTCACTTCCAAAAATAAATCCAGCTCATACTGGGGCCACATGCTTTTTTTTTCTTCTGGCCCAGTCCAGGTCTGGGTCCATGGCCCATATACAACATGATTGTCAGATGCTGCTTCCACAATCTTCAGGCTGTCAGGCAGCACTAGAGGACAATAACTGGAATCAGCCCAGGTGTGAGAGTATATGGGCTAGACTCAGGCTGAGGAACCAGGCATATGCCGGGCCAGACGTTTCATTTAGCTGTCTAAGTTTTAGCTCTGTTTTTTGGTCTCCATCAACTCCTGAGGGAAATATCTATCTCTTTGTTGCTAAATGTTCACCAGCGAGTCCCTAACTGGTTCTGCTGTGTGGTGCTAAGCAGGTAGCGTACAGTGTTTTTTTTTTTTTTTGCCAAAAACAGCTGCCTGCTGTAACTGAATACAGAAATATGAGAGCGGTGAGAGTGAACTAAAACAGTAAAACTGTGGGCTGGACAGATGAACAAAGCTAAAGTTTTAAGTGGCATCACAGCATATCTAGGTATGTTTAAGAATGTGTTTTTCGCCTGGAGAAGCCTCTCTGAGTGTAGGAACACTACAGTTAGTGGTCGACTGTGTCACATCCTTCCCTATTTACTTTCCAAAGAAGCAGCATTGTAGCTGAACTAATGGCATGAACCTGTTCTGCCTGGGCAAAGATAACAAACTAGAGCTGTTTGTGTGGAGTTGTGTGAGAGTCCTTTTTCAAACCAAGATCAATATATACTGCCTGTGGCCAAACAAGGTCCTGGTACTACATGCTGCATTTCCAGAATTTTCTGAATTTTCTCCAGACCTGAGGCATTTGAGAAAGAGGTGTGGCAAAATTAGCTTTGACCAGACCTGTGTCAAGTGAGCAGTTTCTTCCACACGCATTCTGCGGTATGTAGAACATTTCTCTGGCGAGCCGTCCACCTTCGGGGCGAAAGAAGAGAACGAAAGAAAACGAGATAATTAATATTTATGGAGTCAAGGATATTCTTATGATCAAGGTCTGCATCATTTACATTTTATACAGTGCTCCCCAATTTCAGCATTTTTAACATTTATTAAGTAATGTAAGCAGACCATTCATCAGAATACTGCAGCACAGGACGGGAAATGTGATTCATTCATGGATGATATTTGAGTCCAGTTCTAGAAGTTTGAGAGAAAAGATAATCATCACTATGCTTTTACTTTATGCAGAAAAAAAAATTAAATATTAAAGAGCCTTTTCCTGTACAATCACCACACTGACATCAACAGTGAGAGTGGAACAGGAGGAAAAAATCCACCACATTTGCATTTTCTGTATCTTTGGCGTGTGACTGAAAAGAATAATCAACTAAGGAAGCTGGTTCTCTACAACTGTTTTTAATCAGAACTGTTAAGCAGCAGTCAGTAGTGAGCTACTGTATTCACTGATTATTCTTTCAAAGACTTGAATCAAGCGGTTGCGGCATTGAACTGGTGTGCTCCCGAGAAGATTCATTGTCTTCACCAGACCCAGAGCGGCAGCAGAAGTCATTCTTTCACGGTCCTTTGTTTGGCAGTTTACTTTTGGACAAATAAACCTTCAAGAAATGCAGTCTTTTGTATGGACATTACCCTTTGTCTGTGTACAATTGATCTCAATGACTAGCGTGGCAGTGGCCTTTTGTTTTCAACAAGTTACTTTTGATTATGAGAAATATCCACTCCAAGTTACAGCCAAGTTGCGGAGGAGGTCTGTGAGGAATCAAGCAATGTAATGTGCAAACATTTACATGGCGTGGTGTGAAATGCACCCTGAATAAATGTGTTTACTTAACTTGAAAGCACAAGATTGTTCTCTGGCCTGTTCGGTATCGTATGTTAATTTCCTTACCGATGATATTGAACCAGACAGGTGTGCTCGACTGGCCGACAGCGACTACTCCCACTGGCTGAGCTACAGCAGCCGTCTCCAATATCGAGAAATTGTAGTACCGCTGGGTGAACATTAGGGGCAGAGGCGAGGGGACAGGTTTGCGAATCCACTCCACGTGGAGTTTGACGGTTGACCATAATGGGGGATCACCACTGTCCTCCGCTTTTATCTAAGAGAGGGAACAAATATTGAGAGCTGACGCACACACGAGTCAGTGGCTCTAACATTTCAGAATTGAAGCAAAATATTAAATAATGATAAAGCAGACCGGGTGAAGGAATGGATTTACCATTATACTTGATCTGGTTTATGTATTCAGGGCAAGAAAACATCAACAATGTATTAGAATCCTCATGTGCCTGCTTCACAGAGATTGTCAAAACTATACTGATGAAATCTACACTCGTCTCCTTCACATTTACTCACATCTACACCTCAGTGACAACGCCCCATCCATAAATAAGATTTTTGCTAACCTCAAATTTGATCTCAGCAATTACAGTTTAATGGGATGGCTGTTTCTGCCTGAATTCAAATAGCTTACAATGCCTTTCAAACACCAAATAGGAATATCATTATCCAAAATAAATCAGCTAAATCTTTGGAGGAACCTATATGAGAGGTAATTGTAAAATATTGCGTTATAAGTGGTGCTCACTGTAGACCAGATGCTGTGAGCCAAACACATTATTTAAGTCATTATTTGCTTAATGACTCAGCGTCACCTTGAAAATGATAGAAACACGGTTGAAAGGGAGAAGATTGGCGTGTTTGTTGTGCATGTCACTGGAGAAGGCTGCTGCCACAATTCAATTATGGGCTCCTTTATACTGAAACTGAGCACAAGCCGAGGAACAAACTCCAAGAGAACACGGGCATGATCTGCATCTGATTCAACTAATCAGTGAGTCCGATGCATAAGTAAAGTCAGGTGTTTGCAGTGTTTACTGTATGTACAAGTGGCTGGAGTAGGATACATGCAATGTTATTGTTATAAAGCCACATAAACTGCAATTTGTACTTGTCTTTGAGATGAGATAAAGTACGGGCAGGGAAAAATACAAGTGCTATTTCATGCCAAAGTATCAAAAATCCACTGTGCAACCTCAACTGTCAATGCCATCCGCCGAGGCACTTTTGAGCTCACTGATCATTGAACAGCCAAAAACATCCAAGCTTCCACCAACTTTGCTCCTGCCTGAAAGCCCTATGAACTAAAGGCGTGCTAACCGGCCATGAATTTTGTTGTAACTAGAAACATAAATTGGAAAAGCAGCACTTGGGAAGCCAAAGTCCTGTCCCGTAGCAGGATTTAATTCTATAGATTTATCTTCATGTTTTCCATGTTCCTTGTGAGGGCTGAATTTTAGCTGAAACCTCTCACTGAGCCAAATCCCAAAGCCTAAAAACACTGTAAATAAAAATAAAGGAGCATTCCCATAAAGAGCGGCCACTTTTTAAACATGAAACTCACAGTGAGGATATCATAGCTTCCCGCTGTCACCATCTTCTTTGATGACACCATAGCAGTCCTGGGGTCAATACTGAACTTTTCATCCTCATTACCATCCACAATGCTGTACGTGATGTTGCCATTGGCTCCCAGGTCACGGTCATAAGCAAAAACTCGGTAGACCGGTTCACCGCGTTTGTTGCGATCTCGTTCCGGCAAGCTGATGCGATAGGTGACTTCCGGGAAGGTGGGCGGGTTGTCGTTCTGGTCCTCGATGTGAACTATAACACACACAGTAGACTGGCGGGTGGTCACCGGGCCGTCTATAACTGTCACCTGAGGAAAACACAGAAGTGTAGAAGCATACAGAAAAAACAAAACAAAACAAAAAAAACACAGGGATGCATCAGTCTCTTGACCATGTTTTGTTTTAATGTATGGGTGTTTATTTGTGAGTGCATACATTTATTAACATCTTTTATCTTGGCTCCCACTGTGTGGATGCTGCTGTGGGGTGCAGGGCCACGTGGGGCTGAGCTCACGGGAAATCTCTTTGTATTATTGATCCCCTGGAGGCAGAGGCTGAGGTCTGATCACTGATCAATTGGATCAGATCAGGGTGAACACCATTGCTGCCAGCCTGACTGCTCACTAGACTATTAATTACAGACAGGCGGAGCAGTGGGTGGCATGTATGCACAAGCATACCCTATTAAAATCTCAGGACAATGTACCAACAAAGACTTCTGCCCCCAATTTAATTTTCTGTCAGATGTGAATGTTCAAGTGTATATGGTGTTAGAAGCAAGTGTCATTTCGTAGTGCGTTGTCATAAGCTGGGTTCCTACTAAGTAGTGCAGCTGCACAAAGCAGCGCAAAGAGTTATTGAGCCGAAAGAAGTCAATTGGCAATACAGAGACAAAACACCAAGCTGCAACACTGTGGGTCAACTGCGGGTTATTCCATTCCATTTTGTAGAGGGGCCAAAGTGCTTGTAGATTCAAGCAAATTTAATAAGTTAAAGGAAAAGTAGGGGAAAGCAGAAGTTTGCTCATGTCTCTAAAGTCGAGGATCTCTGATTATCAGGTTCATCTGCATGCAGAGCAGCAAGAGCAACTGAAATGATAATCACAGAGCTATCTGCATGCCCGGTGTCTGCGCTTATCAAATGCCGGGCAGACCAACTCCTCTCCTCCCTGTTGTCGTCCTGACTAGAGAAGATAACCAATGATGAATGATTATATTTAGAAAATCCTAAACCTGGGACCCAAAACTACAGCCATTCATCACAGTTTATGGAGCCTTGAGGGCCTGCCAGGGTTGTCCTCCACCCTGTCTCTGTTAATAGTGAGCTGTGGCAGCTGGCAGGGCCAGATAAATAATAATACTATAAACCCATGAACACTGTTAAGGTTTTACTGTACCTCTAAGAAGTGCTCTGCCTGTTGTTCTCTGTCCAGTTTCCTCGCCGTTGTTGTGATCAGCCCTAAAAATCACAAAAGAGCAACTTTAGATTACACACAAACGCAGATTTACATGTTAATAAAGACCTGAAGTTAACCTAAAATATTTATCATCATTTACCAGCTCCTTTCACAAGTTTACAAATAGTTACATTTTTAAAGCAAAAATAATTTCCAATCAGAAAGTCTTCCACTTTCAGAATGAGCGGTTGTGCACATGTGTATCCTCACATGCACATATATTGCTCCAAAAATTATAGCCTGCAGCTCTGGCAGAGGCGATGGCATTTGGCGCACGTCCATATGGCACTGTATAGCTGAGGGTCATTCAGTTGGCCAGCATGCCACCAGGACAGAGGAAAAGGAGCAAGGCAATTGATAATAGCTTTGATCGAACCAGATTGTTAGGCTGATGGTTGGATGGTTTGACAGACGCTAGCAGGCTGCATCAGAGATCACAGCGACAACGACAGCTCCATTTTCACTGTACAAAAACAAAGATGCCACCCCCCCCCAAACACCCAAACACCCAAACACACACATACACACACTCTCAAACAAAAACAGACAGAGTTTGTGTTGATCGATAATTGCTAGGTTTACTCAGTAAAAACTTTGTGATTTAAACAAATCAAATGTTTCCCAGACATTATTCTGCGCAGCAGAGAAACAGGAGAATGCAGGAATTGATCCATACTCAGATTCGGCTCATCATATGACAGCTTTACAATACTGTAAGCCAATTGTTATTTCAAAAGAAATGAATGCTGTTGATCACTGAATGTTATCATCTCATCAGAGCATCCAAACACAGTGAAATGGGCACATTTATCTCAGCCTGGATCTATTTTATTCTAACACATAAATATAAAGCACTGTTACAAACACTGAAATACGATTATTTTGTTTTTCTCTCAGAAAAAGAATTCATCTGTCTGTTGTCGAGGAGATGCCAAGTACACATAGCAGTCACCTATACACAAAGACAGATACATGCACTAAAAACCACATTCATACATATACATATTATGATATTATTTCTGCGTGGATTTTTATGAGGAATGCTTACTCTGAATGTGCTTTAATGGTGATAAAGTGTTTGTTTCAGTGTAATGAAGCATTGCAGCGAAGTAGGATTATTTCGGATGCTTAAAATATCTTTGCACTCAACACTCGGCGGATAGACTAAAACACACGCTGCAACACACGCTCTTACTCTCTCGTGCTTGCACATATCACAGTGTCACCTTGAGCTTGCCACGCAGGCTAACTTCAATTAAGCAAATTAGGAGTAAATCTAGTGCGGCGGTCACAAGCTGCAGGAGAGAGGCTAGAGGGGGGAGGTGGGGCTTGTTCAGCAGAACACGGCGCGAGTAACAACTGATAAAAATCAATGATCTACAGCTCGCAGCACTTCTGCAGCTGGACAATCCTCCATTTTAATTGGACATCAGAAAAAAATAATTTAAAAATCCCCACCCACATCTTCATATGCATACAAAATTTATGTTATGGTCCAGTGGCCAGTTTCAAATCTTTAGAATTCTCTTCCTCTCTAAAAAAAATATATATCAATTCACAGCCTAGTTCTTAGCCACATAGAGGGAATAGCTCTCATACATTTTCTAACTGGAGCAACATTAAAAATACAAACGTAAGATGTCAAAATCAAATTCAGACTTCTGCTCATCGTTGATCATGAACACTGACTCAAACATGTACAACTGATTTGTTTATATACTGGTACAGCAAAACCAATACAATCAAACACAGGGTTGCACAAAAGGTCACGCAGCCACCATGACTCCATGATGGCCCTCTGCAAACATGCATGCTTTTACAAGAAGCGCTCCATCTGACACCCTGTGTCAACACTTATCTGAGCTGTTTTCACCCCCAAAGGAGGTAGGCTTCACTCACACACCCCGAGAACAGCACTGTAAGCTGTCATAGCACATTTACACACTTTGCACTCATTCAAAGTTCTACTTCAGTTCATTCTGGGAATTGTTGCGGTACCTCAAACCCGTCAAATTGACACTTCCAGAGTTGACTTGCAAAATTTATTACTTTGAACCGCCCCAAATCTGGTTTCGAAAAACAATTTGAAACTTGAAGGGGTTTTTCAGTTCAGGTCATAGTGTGGCTGGCAGCTGCTTCATGAAAGCAAATCAATCGGCTGGGTTATGTTTATTCATCTATCCAATGAAATCACTCTGCTACATGGAAAGTTTTTGACTGGGTAAACAGTGAGGAGTGATTCATATTGAATGCATCTCTCAGTCATGCACGTCTCATTACCAAACTAATAGACTGGCACTGTCAGTCCCGTTACTGTGAAAATTGTGATAATAATGTATTCACAGACATAGCTTGTGATTGTGACTTTTTGAAACTGCAGAATAGTATATCTGCAAAACATCTACAATTTTCATGTTATTTATTGGGCTTCAATAAACTATTGCGAGTCAATCTGAGAGAGAATTTTCACTGAGAGAAAAGATTGCATGAATCATTAAAAAACATTTGCTCAGTATTGCAGTGAAAGTTCTTTTATCACAGTGTCAACAAGATAGTCATGAATATGAGTTCCCTTGTATAGTATTAATGAATAACAGATAACAAAATACTGGGTCTGGGACTTTGACAGAGACAGCAGGACTCAGATGGCTAAAAAACTCTCCCCTGTGGCACACACACACGCACACACACACACACACACACACGCACACACACACACTCTCATACGCACAAAGGCAAATTGTGCTTGTGCAGTTGCTAGATTTGTATGTTGTGGTTCACACAGATGTGCGAGTTTCATAGCGTATAAGGTGGCATCATCTTCATCGACTCATTACATTGGAGCTGCCCTCTCTGACACACTGCTGTAACCAATTAATCATTTGATTAAATTGCTACACAAACTCTTTCCCTCTCTCTCTCACACACACACACACACACACACATGCACACATTAATCATACATACAGCTGTTGGATGTGTGTTTTAATCAGCTCAAAAACAAATCAACTGGATATAATTTTGCATTTTAATGACGTTCACATCCAAAACACACAGCACAGCAACTCATTATTATAGCTAATATATAAATGACCTGCATCATATTTTCAAGGGTCAAGCGTGAGAATGGCTCTGTGTTGGGTACAGTTTACGTATTAATGAGTGTGTGAGGACCAGTATGCCCCTATTAGAATCAATATTAGCCTTCTCACCCTGGTTGACTTCCAGTGTGCTTCCCTACATCGTGCCAGTGTTGTATATCCATGAGGCTATAACGCACAAAAGCACATTCAGAGGGGCACAGAGGACAGGAAATGGAAATATCCATTTTGATGTACAAACAGAGAGAACATGAAACAGCACCCATTGGGGAATTCCTTCCTCCATGTGCTCGATGACTGACATGCTGCATATTATGTTCAGTCCACTGGCTTTTATTTTTTTTAATCATTATATTGACATTTCTTTGAATCAGAATACAGGTCCCCGAAACCGTTGTTGTTGTACTGAAACACTCATAACTTTATGTAGGGCAGAGACATCAAAGACACAAAGATTTATTTTCATCTGGATTTGAATAAAACATTTCACCTCCTCAATAATTCTTTAATGGATGCTTCAAGCAAAGCTTGTACTTAGAAGGCATGGGGACTTCCCTAGGCTTCAAACTTGGTAGCCCAAGCTGAAACACATTTGCTTTAATAATATTTGTATTCTATACAGATATTGTGATGATTCCCCAGACTTTCAAATGCGGACATTTTGTCAATTAATCAGAATTAATTGTTAAATAAGAGATTTTTTTTTTTAATATGCCAAGATTGAGAAGAGTGTGGGATCAAGACAGGCTCTGACGGGGATCCTGTCTGTTCCACAGGGTCTAAAAGATTCTAAGTTTTGAAATGATGTTCAGTCATAATGTTGTGAGATGATATTCAGTTCACAGGCAGCAGCTGTAAATCATCTTTTGTGAACCCGTAAAAAAAAATGCATGAGAAAATGAAAATTTACACACGCACAGAAAAGGTTTGACTCTAAAATAATTTTGAAAATGTACAAACAAAATATGTGAACAAATAATCTGAACAGTGAGGTTACACAAAAAGCCTGAAAAAGGAATACATTTCTGAATTTCTGACTTCTGATTAAAAGCAGGGAACTGAGTGTTAAGTTCCAATGTTGTGTCAGAAGTTTGAAGGGGAACGCCACTTATTTTTACATATCAAAGTCTGTTTAAGAGTCTTGAGGAATACTACTGCCTATGTGAAAAAAAGTTATGTAAAACCTCTTGTGCCTCCAGAGGGAGCAGCGCAAAGTTTAATAAATTGCGTTGGCTGGGTCTGAAAACTATTTGAAAATTAGAAAAATATGGGCGGTGTGAAGTTACCAGACCAGAATTACATCTATGCATCAGTAATTGCAACAGTTTTAATCATGATTTTCTACCGAGTTTGACAATGTAGGAGTGAAACGTTAAATCAGTGAACTCTTTATAAAATTTACTACAAATTCTGCTCACATCTTTACACCCAAAACAGTTTTATCACCCACTTAGGTTTTATTCACAGAAACAGACTTTTTTTTTTTTTGCATTTACACACAAAATTAAAATTCTTGCATGGATCAAGGACAGTGTGCAAATTTTATCTTCTGCACTCATGATTTTTTTTACACATTCACAGGCTTTAACTTCTCATGCAGTATTTTTCCACTGGCTCACAAAAGGAAATATATAACCACAGGCTATTAGATCATCATTTTCATAAGCTCAGACCCTTTAAGGCCCCATCTTGATCCCATATGTGGTAGAGGGGGCTTATGGTAGTTGGCAGTATTATTGGCAGTATTTTCTGAATAAAAACCTAATTCCAAATCCCAGCTAAAACCTCTAAAACCTCTTGCCAGCTTCAGCTTTGATTTTCCCCTTTAGTCTTTTTGAGAAAAGATTTTTTTTCATGTTACTACATGTCACAGAATTCACAGAAATACACCATTTGGCCCTCCTATAGGAAACATAGATAATGGGAAAGAAAATTGCTTTGACTTGTGTAAACTCCTTCATGACTAAAAAGATAATACCCACACACTGGCTTCATAAAACACTAACTAATTTCTTGCACAGAGCTTACACCTCTGAAGAGGGCTGGAAGTAATCTTCGGTTAAGAGTGCAATGAAGATTGTCTGAACAGCTCATCAGTGTCCTAGATGTTTGACTGTGTGGGCACAAAAGTCTCTTTAATTTCTTGTGTGGGAACTAAAGCCTTTTATTGATTGAATGAAGTAGGAGGTGCATGATGAAAGAAAATTTGAGTCACTTCAGAGGCATATCCACATATGAACACAAAAGCCTGGTGTAATTATTTGCTGTCTAAAAGGATATATTACTAATTATGCCATTAGTCTACTGCCATGTATTTTGTCAGGATAATATTTTTCTTTAAAACTGTGTGTCTGTTTGTGAGCCTTACCTGTTTTTGGGTTGATAGAGAAGAAATTCTGCGGGTTGCCAGCAGAGATGCGATAACTCAGGCGGCTGGGTGTGGCAGTGAGGTCAGGGTCCTGCGCCTGGATACGGATGACTGACACATCCTTTGGAGAGTTCTCCATTACGACTGGGTGGTAGATAGGATCCGAGGTGAGGGGAGCATTGTCATTCACATCTTCTACCTGAGAGAGAAAGAGGGAAGAAGAAAAAGAAGAGGAAGAGAGAGAGTCAAAGCTGAGAAAGGCAGAAAAGGCAAGGGTTGGCAGTGTTGTTTGCTTCTATTTTAACTGTCCTCCATATCTGAGATGGATCAGAATTGGCAATTGATGTTCAGATAAAATATAACCTTCTAAATCATCATGTGTGGTGCTGTTGTGTGGAAAATCCATCTGCAGATTTTAATATCTTTGTTAATCACAGACTGATGAAATGCAGCATGGACTGGGTTTGGGTTGATCTGTTATCAATCACAAAATGGAAATTTATTTATCAGAAAATGTCATAGGTGTCACACTTTAAATGCAGTGCAAATTAATTTCCCTTCTTACAGCATAGATCTCGGATATTTATGGCAAACAGAGCGTTGATTGAGTGTTTGCTGGGAGGCACAGAGAGCCAAGACGGTTTGGCCGGTGAATGAGGAGCACCTGTGCCTGATTAATCTCCCTATTTTTGTCTGTGATGAAGAGGCAAGGAGTAAAGCACCCGATCACACGGCAGCACCTGAATATCCCGAAGCTAGACAAGGCTGCTTGTTTTTTCATACACTGCTGAACTCTTCCCCAAAGGGACGGCAGTGTTGTAGCAGTGATGTGTGTATTTGAGTGTTTAGACAGTGGATTACTGAGTGCCACATAAAATAGAAGCTGAAGCAGATAATTCCCTTCAGTGTGAATCTCTCTTACAGACTGAGCATTGCTATAATTATCCACTGCAGTGTTAGTGTGGATGTAACACTCCACAATAAAACACAATAATAGTGTCAAAACTAGCCTGCAGTTAAATATTGGCAGGCTGTAAAAGTTAATCAATAACAGATATGGACAAAGATGCCAATCTGTTGCCAGCACCCTTAAAAGAAAATGTCCTAATTTTCGGAGCAGAAAGATGTAAGAAGTTGTTTGAAAACTGCATGACATCAGGAGCACTGGGCGTACAACCAAATAAGGTATAGACAGTACAATAAAAATACAGTAAAAGCCAAGAAGACATACAACTGAATCCTTTGTGACAAAAATTTGGTTGGATGTGGTGGAACTCCAACCAAACTATCTTCCAATTATCAAACTATCACCCTCCACTAGACTTGAATGAAAGCTTTAAAAAGCTAAGCTCCTTTGCAGCATGTGACACCTGAGAAGCTGAGGTACAAACCTTTTAGTGTGACTTGGTGTGCGAAGGCCAATTAGTATTTTAAAGTAGATTCTAGCTATTTTCTACTCGTACATTTTACATTTTGGGCCCTTTGCTGACTAATTTGGGACTAATTCAGAATTCAACTGCTTGTGATTTACAGAGTTATAAAAACTATATCTAAATATATTAAGCGTGATGTTGTATTTTTGTGACTGTGGCAAAGTGGCGTGTTTATGCTTATCTCTCTGTGCAAAAATCAAAAGATGTTTCCTTGACATAAAGCCTCTTATGCATGCGTAGTATAATGTGAATATTGGCAGCAGGATGTGCTTACCTGGATGAAGACTTCAATCGAAGCTGACAGGGGTGTAACCCCTTTGTCTGTGGCATAGACTGTAAGCCAATAGGAGTCTTTGGTCTCACAGTCCAGGATACCAGCAGTGTAAATCACGCCTGTTGAAGCAGAGAGAAAGATTAATGTAGTTGTTACCTGTGCTTGATAATACATATCTAGTAGGTGAGTCTGTGTGTGAGTATGTGTGTCTAGGGAGAGCCTGGGTGTCCTCACTGGAATACAACCCTTAAAGATCTCATGGGAAAAGTCTTTGAATACTAAGTTTCCACAGGCAAGGACAGAAATTTAGAGTAAACTTTGTGTCCTGGCTTCAGTGACATTTACAGGCATTAGTAGTGCCACTGTAGTCACCTTCAATGTTTCAGCTTCTCTACAGCTAATCACAGCTGACCAAACTGCTCCCGCTGCTATTTGCTTAGTGCTAAACGTACCCTGAACTGCCCTACACCAATAAATCCACACACACACACACACACACAGACACTCAGACACTCATACACATTGACTGGCGTGTGTTTAGTGGCCTTGAGGAAGATGAGTAGCTGACAGCTTTGGTGACCTCTTGAGGGACAAAGAGAACACTCACAATGGATGACACACGGGTGCCTCTTTTTTTTAAAATCAGTCACGCAGGACTGTCCGTGTAAACACTAGAAAAATGACACACACCCTCAGACGTGAGTTGACATTCCAAGTTTTTGGGTCCATTCATGTCATGTCTGTGCATTGCCAAGAGCACTGAAGCACAATGGAGCAAGTGAGTGTCACACAGTTTATTAAAATATATATATATCAAATTTAGGATCAAAAACATATTCTAAATATTTGGATCATTTCTATAACCAAAAATTACTCAGGCCAGGAGTATTCAGGAATAACTGAATTGATCACAGGTGAGCAGTTCAACAAACATCATCAGATCTCCAGTTCTCTGTTAAATCATGGCAGTTTTAAGAGCCAGCTATTCCCAGAAACATATGAATTCGTGACTTTGGCTAAGTTGAAGAAACTCAGTAAGAGCTAAGACATATGTGTGAGTCGACGCTTGCAAAGTGCATGAATTTGTGCTTGAGTACACAAACAATTAATCCGCACCAAATGGTAGACAGGGCTCAGACTGGATATTTACTTTGGCTCTTTCATGCTTATCTAAACCTGCAATCAAACTTTTTAGAAATAAAAACCGGTCGATGTTCATGACGGTAGTGAGTTTATGGTCTCAAAGACTTAATCTGTGTTGGTATTGCCATTTGAATCAGTATTAGAGGTAGTGGGGGTAGTTGTAGGAGTATTATTTGGAGTTGGTTGGGTGGTCTTATAGTTGCAGATGGGCCTGTTGTCATGTCAAATCAATAATAATAAACTGACTTTCCGCACGTCTTAATTTCAACCATGTTGCTGCCATGGCAAAATAAATATTATGTTACAAATAAGCAAAGTAGTAAGGTAAGTCGTCATCAGCGTCTGAGTGTTTTTACTCCGTCCCACTTGACAAGTGATAGCATAAAGATAGATACACAGAAAACACATTTTTATCAAATACTGTGTTTCCTTAGCCATGTAGTACAAAAACAAGACCATACTGGGGATTCCTTTAATTTAACCAAAACAAATGAAGGCCTATGTCCGTGTCTCCAGGGAGGCAGAGACGGCCAAGACAGTTCAGCCCAGACTCCACGCCCCCCGGGTAAACATGCTCAGTGCCATTCTTGCTTGATTCCGTGCCCAACCTCAGCAACCCTATTAAAAGCATTTTTTGCAGGATATCAGCTAAACATTTACGAAAATATTTTGTTCAGTGAAAATCCTCTAACAAGAGTGCAAATGTTCCATCTCAGCAATCCTTTCTGAATAGATTAAAAAAGACAACAATTGATCTTTTCATACATATAGTAATTTGTTCGTGCTGTTGGAGAAATTAACTTGATTTGCCATCATACAGTAGATGTCTGCTGTTCCATTCAGCCACAAACCCCAAATGTCCATGTGATAGTAATATAAGCATCCAAATCAGTGACTAAAGGTGGGATTGCATGGCCTTTTTGCATACTTAGAGTCAGTCTTGTTGCTGCACGGCGAAGGTGTTGCCTTATCACCAGAAAGTGTGTGTGTGTATGTCAGATTATGACTAAGCAGCTGCCCAGGGAACGCACAATGCATAGTAAGAGTGTTTGCTGAAACACATCCTTGCTCTGTCGTCCTTGACCATGTCCTTTTCAAACCACATCTCATCTCTGTCAGATAGCTCGACACAGAGAAACGAGGAAAACAGAGCTGGCTGTTTCAAAAGCTCTTTGAACTTTAAGACCGACAGGCACTATTCAGTGAATTCAATATAAATCTGACTTGACAGCATCCATTCTCACCATAAATAACACACTTCAAAGAGTGGACGAAAAACTGAAGGGTCATGGCATGTTTTCTAATCTAGAAGTTCACAATACACTTGGGTTTACATCCGTCATGTCTATTCAGCTCCTCCATTCTTGAGAAACGGGTTTTGGGGTCCCCACTATCTGTTTAATCCCACCATATCAAATAATCAGTTCAGAGTTTGCTAAAAAAAAATGCTGTGTGTGTTTCTCTGCATCTTGAGACAACTGAATAGCTGCGTGTGAGGCAGAAAAGAGGACACCAGAAAATATAGCCTGCTAATTTTTAACAAATGCAGAACAGATTACTTTTTAAAAGTGTGCTTGCCTGTAACTTAAAGAATGCTTTATCCTGCCTGTGACAAATCCTGGAGCTTGCAAACCCGCTAATAGAGGAGCAGGGGGTTCTGACAGCTGCCCAATGAGAAATTGCAGTGCTTGCTTTCCCCCTAACCAATGACAAGAATACCAATTTCTGTTCAAAGTGCAGGAGTGCTAAGGATTTAAGCCGGAGAAGATCCTACTTCAGATAGCCCCTGTACTTTCCACCCGCATAGTAGTGAGTCATCTTAAACATCTAAATACCGTATGTGGGAAAAGGGGGCGTTCATAAACAGCAGATATGACGGACAGTGGGAATGTCATGGGCTATACATGATGCATCATAGAGCCAATTCACAAACTACAAGGGAGGCAAAGGCAGAGTCAAAGTTAAGACAAGCAAAGTTAAGACAAGCTAAACAAAATGGATTTCTCACACTTTTTCCCATTCGCTCTGTCCCTTTTACTCTATCTCACTGTCTGTCTCACTTTCCCTTCCCACACTTAGTTTTGGCAAGAGCCACAGATTGACAAGCAGTCAGAGCAGAGCCACTCAATATGGAAGCTAAATGCATGATGGGAGGACAGAGCCGCGCTACGTTGGCCACGTACGAGAACACTGGCCTCTATGCTACAAGATGAAATGAAACAGTTCTTCTTCTAATTAGATCCCAGAATGGCACTGGTCAGAAACGTTTCAATTGCTTATTATATAAGGAAAAGAAAAATACAACAAAAGCTGCAACTTAAAAAACAAACTCCCAAAAGAAAAAAAAAATCTAAAAATGTCTGTGAGGAAGAAAGCCGTATTTTCTTCTGACACTTTTTATCTACTCCAGACTCCCCTGCATCCTCTTCCTTCCTCTCTTCGCTTCACTTCCACTCCCCTCTCCCTTCACTTTCTGCTCTGAGAAGCACTCTGATTTCCCCTGGAAAATCTGCACTCAATAAACTTTCTCACAGGCTGTGATGCTCTTTACTGAGGTTATAATACTACACTAAATAAAAGAACCTGATGCTATTACAGAATATTGTATGGATCTGTCTATGTCTTCTGTACACTGTTTTGTCTGTGAGTAAGTATATACACAATACTTAGATTATTATGTATATATAGTTACATATATGAAGAGACAGAGATACAGAAAGAGAGTAAGGGAAAGAGACATTCTCTCTGTCTGTCCATCTGTTTCTCTCTCACTTTCTCTTTCAACTACAGTCAATACTAATTAGCCTAGTTAAAGGTCAATACAGGCCTCCAGTGCTAGTCATGTACAGTAGGGACCAGTGTGGCAGGAGAGGCCAGAAGAGGAACGCTGTCATTTCTTTCCCTTAAGATATAAAATAAACTCTAGTGACTAAAATTAATCACAGCTGCTTATTTTTTAGGCTCTGATCACTACACTGCGAATTGCTATTTACAATTGATTTTACTAGTATAGATTATTGTTCTAATTATATAACTACGAGTGCTGAAATTTGGGTTTACATAATGATTTTTCACTTCTCAAATTTTGCAGTTTCAGAGTTACTAGTATCTATATTGCTAACAAGCAAAATGCATGTTGTTTTTAACTGAATTCTCCACATTTTAAGTAAACTGGGTTTCATTAGTCAAAATGAAAACATGAATGTATTAAGTGCAATGAAACCAGTGATTACTGGAAAATTTGTTCCTTCATTTTATGTGATAATAAAATTTTCCAGATTGAAGAAGAAAAGCAAATAGTCTCTCTAATAACTAATCAATAAAAATGAATTAAACTCCATTAGAGATGTGGTAATAAAATGTGAGTAATGTGTGGTGAAAAAGCTTATGAAATATTGTGATCAGTACTGATTAAATCATAACAAGTGCTTATTACATTGCTGTAATGTAGTTTATCTGGTTTAATTTCAGTAGAGACTGTTAGCAGGCAGGACAGTGACATATTCTGGACTAATACAATAAAATAGTGACCTGCACCTTAAGCCTGCAAAATTTCTCAGCTTTGCTTGTTTATACACAATACCATACTACTGAAGTACTAAAGGAGATGTGTAAAGGACTAATTTTGGAGCTTGATGCTTGAGTGTTTCAGCACCATGGAAAGAGACGTAGAAGGATAATAGGTTTAAAAGCTTCAGCACCATGGATAGAGACAGAGACTGCAAGGAGTCTTGACGGGAAAGCAAGAGTTTTCGGTCACACCTTCTTCTTCTTCTGTTCCCATGGAAATCTCAAATATGCACACTTTGCCACCTTGGAATTTGCAGAGCTGTCAATGGGAGGGTCTCAGATTCAAGCCAATATCTCTGTGCTCATAAGAGTCTCTGATGGAAATATAGCAAATGCCAAGATCTTACCCAGCAAGTCATATATATGTATATATATATATATATTTATACACATATATATGTATGCATATGTATGTATGGTAGGCATTTATTCTGTACATGAACTAATATGAACTGTCCTATTTTCATACTGGCTATTTGATTCATTTTATCCCTGGGTGAGTGAGTCACGGCTTCTTGTTTGGATCAACATGTTTTCAGCTGCGGTTTGACACTGCAGGACAGTTGGAGACAGCTCCATGCTTTTTTTGGGTCAGGCCTCCTTAAATAAGTCACAGCGATTTCACTACACTCAGAAAGGATGGGGCTGCTGTGCAGGAGAGCCTTGATCAATGTTATCCACATAGCACTGGATCACTGTTGTCCTGAGTGGCCTGGGGCCCAGCCAGTGTAGCTGTGCCATGCTGCCCTCATTACAGTAATGATCTCCCAGTACACAGCTCCCACGTGAGGCCCCATCAACACACTGACTCTGACTGTACCTAACACTCTCTTCACCTCTCTCTAATCGGCAAATTCCCTCAACAAACATGCAACTGGTGAGGCTTTCTCTGTATCACTTGCAATGCAAATCCACATTGTAATGGAGGCAAAAATAAAATAAAATCCGACAGGTGAGCTGCAACTACACACAAGTGAAAGCCATCACTAATGGCAAAGAAATAGCAAGATTTCCTGTGATTAGCAATACATTTAGATGTTGATATTCCAAGCATGAGCCGTACGTTATTGGATTTTCACTTTACATAAATAGGCTTCAAAATCGATCTTGTGCCACACCTGTGTCTTCATCAATGGTGAAAGTGCCGAGTCCGCTGCCTCCTCTGACAGAGTACCTCAATACACCATCTCGTCCCTTGTCGTCATCCTTAGCGCTGACTGTCAGGACACTTGTGCCGGTGCGAGAGTTCTCCTTCACTGAGCCTCTCACGGCAAAGTCGGGGAAGTAGGGTGCATACAAATTCTCATTGACATCCACCACCTGAAGAAAAGTAATGGTTCACTTTAATTTTGATTGGCATTTCCAATTGCAAGTGGCGTACTGCAACTTGTCCTTAAACATTATATTTCATTGCTGTGGGTTGGTCTGGGGAGTTTTAGTGTGCCATGCTCTAACACTGCATTTCTACCCTGAGAATAAAAATGTGGGGAGCATTAAAGAGAAAATGAATATATTGGAAGCTTGAAAGGAACCAACAAAACTATCAATGTTAATGCCTAATTGATGAAACTTATCATTTTTCCTAATATAAAGCTGTATGTGTGCGTTTGGTGTGTGTGTTACCCACCTCCACCTCCACAAACGTCTGACTTCTGAGGCTAGGTACGCCCCTGTCCTCAGCAAGTAATGTCAGGTTGAAAAACTGTTGTTTCTCGAAGTCCAGCTCCTTTCTAATCCTCAGCACCCCACTCACAGCATTGATCTGTACAAAGCATGACAACCCCATACATCATAGACTGTCAATTAACCGAGGATCAGCATGTGCAACCATATAGACAACACAAATAGTGACATCACCTACCTCAAAAGTGCCATTGAAGTCATTAATCAAGGAGTATCTGACTTGCCCACCAGGGCCAATGTCTGGGTCCTGAGCCTGAACCCAGGTAATCACAGCCCCTGGTGGGAGGTCTTCTAGTACTCGAGCACTGTAGCTGCTAGGGATGAAAGCTGGGGCGCAATCATTGACATCATCCACTATTATACTAAGAGTGGTCACTGACGACCGTCGAGCGCCTCGTTCAGCCTTGTCTCTCACTTCAACCTTCAATGTGAACACTGGGAACGTTTCTCTGTCCAAGTAGCTAGCAACAAATACACTTCCAGTTTCACTGTCAATACCAAACTGAGGGACACTGGTCAGCATTATGTAGGAGAGCTGTCCATTTTGACCCATGTCTCTGTCAAATGCAATGATAGTAATAACTTCCGTACCAATGGCAGAGTTTTCTGAGACAAGAGCCGAGAAGTTGTCCTGATAAAACTGGGGGTCGTTGTCATTTGCATCCTCAATGATCACAGTGAGCAGTCTCCAGCTGGACATCGGAGGAACGCCCTGATCGTAGATGGTGATATTGAGGAAGTAACGATCCAATTGCTCACGGTCAAGTGGCTGCAGCACGGTTATCAACCCAGTCTCCATGTTGATATTGAAACAGTTGTCTTTGTTACCATCAGATATGGAAAAGAGAACATGGCCATTGAAACCTGTATCACCGTCTCGTGCTCGCACCTGAAATACACTGGCACCGACAGAGAGGTCTTCTCTCACCAGAATACTAGTAGGCAAGGCCTCAAACTGTGGAGCCTGTTTGTTCATAG